>NC_048588.1:18378481-18653481 GCF_013265735.2 Oncorhynchus mykiss
GCGCTGGTCTGGGAGCTGTGGTGGTGTGGGGAGTTGTGGCTGTGAGACAGGAGAGGGTTCATGCTGTGGATGGGTATGGGGTAGGCGTCCATCGCCAGCTTCTGACGGAAGGCCTCCTCCTTACGTCGGTTGGCAAACCAGTTATAGACCCGTACCTCAGTGACCAGGTTAGAGCCCAGCCCATGAGCTTTAGACGGAGACACCCCTCTCTGGAGACACTCAGCCCTATAGGAGGAGAGATTTAAATAGTATCAATGGAATAAAATGGAAAAGAACAAAGGGGAAATATAATGGTAGTTGCATTGGAATGATAGTTGGATACAGTAAACAACGAGAGACATTCAACCCTGTCAAGATCATTCTAAGCTAGGGCCATATGCTGCTGTAATAATGGAGTTAGTATCAAATAAGATGTGCCAAACAATCAATTATTGAAAGGAAGAACAAAGTTGTGTCACTTTTTCCCAAATGGCACCCTATTCCCTATATAGTACATTACTTTTGACCAGAGCCATATTGGCACCAGTGCACTAAATAGGAAATAGGGTGGCATTTGGGACGCGGCCCAAAAGGTGTAACTTTCTCATTCTCCAAAGTGTCCTCCGCTCACCTGTTGCACTCCTCCACCAGAGCCTCTCGCTCCTCTTTGCTGGGGTTCTTCTGTCTTTCATAGGCCTGGTAGAGGATCTGTTGGGATGCAGGCCCCCATTTGAAACGGTTCCGTCTCATTTTCTTGCAGGAAGGTTCAGAGCCCACCTCCTCCCCTTGCTGCCCCATACCCTGACCAGGAGGGTTGAACTCTGGGAAGAAAAACAGCACCTGATCCTGACTGCCTTTGTCAGTCATGTTGTTGACAGAACCTTGCACTGCCTGGTTGAATTCTGGAAAATAAGAACAAGGTACATTTGATGCATCTCATGTCACATAAAAACATTGTATTGGCTGGAATGGAGACAAAATAAATCAATAAGACAATAAGAAGAAATCAGGCATAATTTAATGAGGGACAATTTCACAATATGTAGCCTAGGTCCTAATGATAAATCAGGCACATTTGAGGTATAGGCTTACTAGAATATGATACTGACCATATGTAGAGCCGAAATATGACATTTATTTTCACGCAAATTGTGTTGTGGGTGGCCATTAGTATTATGACGCCCAGGCCAACACACCTCTGTGACTCGAACTGTATCAAAGGCTTTGTGAGAAACTCAAATATTAACTTACGTCTGAGAACTTCCCGCTGTTTCCTGACATACCAGGTGTAGAGCGCCGCTCGCTTCTGAGTTTTCATGGGCGTGCCTTTGTTGAGGTGCTGTGAGAGGTGAGACTGATTTAGTCCGGTTACGTCCACCACCTCGCGCTGTGGTATGTTGTGCTGTTGCATGTAGCCTTTAATTATGCGAGCGGCACGCCACGGGTCCTCACTGCGGTTACATAAAACACACATAAAACAATTTTCGAATCACCTTGCTAAATACATGTTATTCGTTCTATTAGTAGCCTAATAGTATTGTGTGTATAATGGCCTATAGGTGTTGGTGCTAAATTAGCACCAACTCCTAGGCTATAGACCAGTATACACCATATAACACTCATACTAATAGCCCTGCTAATCTAATGTATTATTCATTGGCCAAATACATTCCTAACCTTGCTTCAGTACCAAGATACAGCACGAACATTCATTTCCCTTGGTTTATTCTATTCGTATTGCTCTCGGACTTCTTCTACGTTATCCCTGTTTTGCAAGGCCCCAATTTTGGGGGGGTTGGGACAATTGTTAAGTACCCTAATAAACGACCATTAATCATTGTATTCAATAGTATGTAAATATTTCCAAAGGTTACGGATTTTACTGAGCTGGTGTAAATCGCCTGGACGACTTCAAGTGGTGTATTACTTAACTAAAAATACTTTAAAGTACTACTTTAGTCGTTTTGGGGGGTATCTGTACTTTACTATTTATATTTTTGACAACTTTTAGTTTTACTACATTCATAAAGGAAATAATGTACTTTTTACTCCATACATTTTCCCTGACAACTAAAAGTACTCGTTACATTTTGAATGCTTAGCAGGACAGAAAAATGGTCCAATCACCGATCTTATCAAGAGAACATCCCTGGTCATCCCTATACTGCCTATGATCTGTCGGACTCACTAATCACACATGCTTGTGTGTAAATTATGTCTGAGTGTTGGAGTGTACTTGAGTAATTTTCTATTAAGGTATCTTTACTTTTACTCAAGAATGACAATTGGGTACTGTTTCCACCACCGGTGAACTCATAATACGTTCAGAAACCTGAAAATACTCCGAATCAGGCCTATTTTCAATTCAGTGTTATGACTGTAGCTGAGGCGACACTGATGCATTTGAAAATCAAAATCCTAGACCTTGGTTTATACATTTTCCACAGTTTTTGAAATGTCAATATTTCATAGCAGATGTGAGATACTAAGGATATATGATACAGAAATATATTACAAATGCTACTAAATTAGGCTATCATATAATCTAAACTAAGCACCAATAGGATAGGCCTAGGGTACATTGGTTTAGAAGCACAGTATTTTATGTCATCTGAGTCTGACACACACTGACGTTATAGTCTACACATTTTCCCATTTGGACAATAGGCCCGTAGGCCTAATCAAATCCAGACTAAATAATCCCAGAATCGAGTATGAATCAAATAAATAAATAGGTGATTTGGTTGAATAAGATCATGTTGTTTGCTTAAACATAGGAAATTGATAATACATTGATAATAAATTGAATGTATCAATTCAAGGCTTCCATCCAAAATTGCATTCAATTATCGAAGAATACACTTACACATGGGCTAAAATCCTCTGAATTATTCCAATGTTTCAATTATATCAACTATAAACAATTGCACAATTGCGGCCAAGGATGACAGCTCAATAGGCTTTATTTCGATAAAAAAAAAATCTATATATCAAAACAACTTAAAAGGCCTAGAATATATGCGCAGCGTGCTTTAAAATATTACAGTAAAATAACACTTACATTTATCCTACCGTCACAGTCATCTCAGATGAAGTTTTGACTTCACATGGGTAATTTTTGCAAATCTACACACAACTGTTTGTTTTGGAGAGTTAAGTCTGCGGGTTTATATATTGGTTTAGATGTTGGTTTATAACATTCGACAATGAATAACCAGATCTCCATTCACTCTAATCATACGACACTGTGTATCTTTCAGTTGATGATTTATAGAATACAATTAATAATAACTTAACTACACGTGGGTTAGTTTTGATTTTCTGCCGGCCACTTGATCATGTTACTAGCGTAATGAATGAACATTTATAAATGTATATTAGAAGATAAATTAAGACAATAACAACATATACAAAGATTAAGTCCTTTATAGACTACATTCATAAAACATAATAATATTTGCTTCAAGAAGTGTTGCAATATTTCACCAGAATATTCTTATTATTATTATTAGAGCCTATATCTAGTGCAACATTTAATCCTGCATAATAAACAAATGCGTGGGTGTGAATTCACTTTCTCTTCTTGCACTGCCATATATAATCTAAGTGAGAGAGATCGAGTAAGTTAATAATAAATAGATCTCGTTTAGTTGATATTTTGCTAAGGTAAATAAATAATAACCCGTGTGGATAATTAGTAACTAGAACGTGAAAGTACTACTGGCGCATTATTTTACATTTGTAAACACTGGGAACATATTGCCTTGTTGCCTTGCCTTTGCATTTAAATTAAAATGTGTTTTTACAGGAGTTTTGTCAGCATTCTAAAATACAGACACGATGCAGATACAATTGTTGGGCGGAAGGTAGCGGTTAGAGTGGTTAGAGCGTTGGAACAGTATCTGACAAAGTAACAATCTGTCGTTCTTCCCTTGAACAAGGCAGTTAACCCACTGTTCCCCGTTAGGCAGTCGTTGTAAATATAAATACATATATAAACGTTTTAAAGACACTGAAATTACAGCAAAGTCTAAAATAAGTAGGCATATCCATAATAACATATTTTTTGTTGAACAGTCCTAAATGTATGCAAGTAAACATTTAAAGTTGTATCCACTTACGCTAATATTCTGTCAACTTCTGCCCTCTGCTCCGCTGCTTCCTCCGTGTTAAGCGACTGGAGTTCTTTTAGTATCGGTGGGGTATCGAAATCATCCCCGTCCTCGGACCCCTCGTCTCCCGACAGTTTGCCCTTACCGTGCCCGTTGCTCAACGTTAGAAATACCGGCTTCGAATCCGAATCATTTCCGTTGATTTTAGAACTTGGCGGAGACATGTGTAGATTCTCCAACTTAACTCCAAAGCCATTCGGGCTAGGATCCATATCGTCCAACGCTTGGATCAGAACATCTTTGGTAACTCCGGAATCTAACAAGGCGCTCAAGAGCTCCTGTTGGAGAGATGTCAACTTGGACACCATTTTCGAGAACATTAAAAAAAAGTTAAATTCTGAACTAAAAGGGAGGCTGGGGAGAATAAAAACTAGAAAGTACAAAAAAAAAGTTCGATCTCTCTTCCTCCCGTGCTCCAGTGTTAATGTGAATGTCCTACTCCTGACACCTGCTCAGAGAAGCTGGTTCACTTCCCATTTGAGGAGAGTGATATAATTTGCCATGATGCTTTCAGAGGGCAGGGAATATAAAACATGGTAATTAGTGGGCTGGCTGATGGGGACTTTATGCAAATCGTCAGAAGAGGGCTGCACTGACGAACTGAAGCAGGTAGACCTGACAGTGTTTACACTGGAGCGCTGTTGCTTTTATTGGCTCTGCCTTATCAGCAACAAAACTTTCATGAACTTTGGACTCTGTTGTATAAAGACTTTGGTGAAAGAAGAGGGATGGTATACTTGTGATAATAATTGCACTACTACTACTACTACTACTAATAATAATAATAATAACACAGTGTAATTATAATAATATTGTATAGTCAATATCATATATTATTCATTACAGCATTTATCGTATCAACTGTGTTCACTTCTGTGGTTGTCATTAAATTAAACAGAAAAACATAGTTCAAACGCTCCAGACGCAGAATGATTGACCAGGCCAACAAGCAGGTGCAGCTGAATATCATTTTTATTTATTTATTTTATTTAACCTTTATTTAACTAGTCAAGTCAGTTAAGAACAAATTCTTATTTACAATGACGGCCTACACATCATAGTAAGCCTACATCATCGGGCAGGTTCGGTGACCTGTAGAACGGGGAGAACTAAACAAATTAACCAGGCTAATATGGAAGAGTTGGTTGGTATAGTCATAAGAGCAAAATGTGGCCTGATATTTTGATAATTTTGTATCCATATGAAAATATATTAATATTGCTTAGCATATTGGTTAACAAGATGTTGATTATATCATATCTGATACAGTGGTATTGCCTGCCAATAATTATACCGCCCTTACTGTCAGTGTAGTATCAATACTCGTGGTTGATCATTATATGGCCAGAGGACAGAGCAAACCTACTATAATTGGTCTCCAAATAATGTTTACATTATGCCTATGTTACGCCCCACGTCGTGTCAGTAGGATAATGTTTATAAACTAGGACTGCATTGAATTACTTAGACAATTCCTAATTGTATACACGTTTTCTTTATAAGTATGCATTAATCCAAGCAAATAAATGATTGTAGGCCTATATGTCATCCACAAGGCTGTATGACAACGGCAGTGATTGGGAGTCCCATACAGCCGGGCACAATTAAGAACCTAGTTAGATAAAGGTTTAAATAAAACAAATCAAAAAACAAGGCTGATCAAAAATAACTATATTTCTATTGTAACTTTACATAATGTCGGTTTCTTTTCCAGCCGATTTAAACTAAAATTCCTATATCTATCTAACTATTGCATCAAACTATCTTTTTGAATTTGTTTTATTTAAATGTCCTATGCCAAAAATATGTTGATTTTAACCATTTCTAAAAGCTAATGTTAAGAGGGCTTTGACCCGTGTGTGTCATTTGGTGTCATTACCCAACGCCTTTTGGGGGTCATTTGGTGTCATCGCTGCTATTTTTCTCTGTGTCGCTGTCTTGTAAAGTTTTCCTGAGGCTGACACACAACTTTAGCTGCACTTCGAACTGGTGTAAATTTCCATCGATCCATTCTGTGCAGCCCGGGTGGAGTTGATAGCAGAACCGTAACAGTTACAGCTAAATTACGGTCCGTCTACATAGGAATGTTTGTTTTTTACTTTCCAGACAGAATTGATGGTAATTAATTAATTTCGAAATTATGGGATCGAAAAACTTGTTTTTGTCATATCAACTTCTCTCATAATGAATTAGATAAGGGTGGCTTACTCAGGAAATTCATAATCTGAGGTTTGGTGGAATTGACACTCGGCAGAGTTCCATGAAATTAAACATCTGAATAGACGAAGTAATTCGGATTTGACAACAAGACCTATGGTTCACATTAATAATTCATAAGTAGAGCTGTACTCAACATTGTCTGTCATGTCTCTCTCTAAACATTATGTCTCGTACGCCTCTTAACGGTATGGCTCTAATGAATATGCATGAGCACCTACAGTACACTGTTAAAAGGAAGTGCTTTGTAACCCCAAAACTAGTGACAGCTGAGCTGCCACCAACTTGAAGGAGATGAAACCTTAACTTTGCTGGAGTATTGAAATACATCAACCTGAGACATTTTTTTGGGATGCTGCACTTGCCTTTTCCTTTGATAATATTGAATGTGGGAATGGGTGCTGTCCTCATTGAAGGTCAATTTGTCTGACGTTTTTGATATCCGTTCATCACGATCCATTACACCACATGGCACAACAGCTTAATACTAATATGGAAATATACTTTTCTTTCTTTAAACATGCATACAACATTGTGTGAAAGAATTATAAAGTATAAACATTTTGAATTACCAACAATACAAGTCAAGTGGCAAGAGTCAAGTGGCAAGATATGAAACGCAAGGTGATTAAAACCAGACTTTCAATTAGTTCAATCACTCTATTGCCTCTCATTGCAACACAATCTCACACTCATTTCGTGCAAATATGTAAAAAATATATATATTTCAGCAGATTTTGTGCGTTTCTGCGCGTTTTATGTAGCTCAATTACTGTGAAAAGACAGATTTTTGTGCGACTTCATTCATAGGAAAATACATTTTTTCGGGGCAAACTTTGGAACAATCTTTTGAAAGTTATTAGAGCAATGCATGACGGGCAATGGTGTTCACCACTGCTATTTTTGTATCCCCCATTTATTTATATATATAAAAATTAATGCGTTAACAACCCAATATTGTAAATCAACCAGATTGTCACCGAAACAATTAGAATATAATAGTAGTATAATGGTTTTTTTATCGTTTTTATTAACGCCAATACTGTTTCTATGCTTGTTTTAGCTTAATACTTTGGGACACTGCATTTGTAGTGAGAAAGGCCCTTTTTTCATTTAGGTAACAGTAGGCCTACACAATTTTCTTCATAACGCATTTCATATTTAAACCAGTTAAAGATAATAAGTACAGTACATGACAACTAGATACAAATATTCTATTAAAAATCATTAATACAAAAGTCAAAAGTTGGCTATTACTTGAGTACCAACAAAGTGAGTGTGTGTATATGTATGTAAGTGTTTGTGTGCCTGTGTGTGCATTACAATTTCGCATTATAAAAATGTATCCCCATTCCCTAATCAAATACCTTCATCGATACCTCTTCTCAAATCTGGCAACCTTCATAAAATTCGACATAGCTTTGTATACAATTAATTATGAAAGAAATTGTGTAATGTACATGAAAAAGTGGAGTCTTGTATTGAATGAATTATGAAGAAAATTGTGTAATTTTGGCTCCATTAAATGTTTGTAGTTTGCACGTTTCAGCAATTATTAACATGGTTAAATAGTTATAAATCTCTGATTCATTTAGCTTTTGGTATATTTGGCATTTTTATACATATTCTGCATTTCCACTGAAAGCAATAATTAATCAACCCACTACTGTAAATAAATTTACAGTACCTGTTATAAAACAACAATTTCTCTCCATAAATAAGTATGAGAAATGCTAAGTCTGAAGTAATTTGGCTTTGGGTTTCACAGTCTTTTAATAATGATACATGTTATATCAGCTTAAAAAAGGTTTATTTCCAACCTCTGGGGCATAACATGTTGGGCAGTGGTATAGGAGAGTCTTACACATAACCCCTAACTTGAGTTCAGTCTTCTCCAATGAGGACCAAGAGAGGCCTAGCTTCGTCCTTCATGACTGGGAAAGGCCTTGATTCTAGGCCGTAAGAAATCCTACAACCATCTCATTAGATCAGAACAGGATGGATCAACAGTGATTCATATTACTGCTTTGCATCCTTAAAAAAATAATAGCTGTGTTTTTCTGCATAACACACATTAGTTGTCTGCCCATGTGATGTGGATCATTGTCAGGTTATTAGATGTATATGCTTCAGTAACAAAAAAACACCATGGTTGTAATAACACTTTAAACAGGTTGTTTGTAAAATTGTAGAATGTGCTTGTTTTGGGTCCAGACTGGTAAGTTAACTTATGGAAATGTCTGGTCACAGAGGATTTTCTTCTGAATAACTGGTCAGGGAAAAGCACTTTCCAGTCAGATTTAGGCAACTTTAATGTAAGGCTTGATCACACCTGTAGTGACTAGTTCTATCCATCACTCCCATTGTTGCTTATCTATTGTTCACTAGATATATTCATGTAATTACACCCAACACGACGCTGGAAAAACAGAATGCTTACTGCGAGATCACATAACTAGACATGAGCGGGACGTGATCCCAACGCTGCCACCAGTGTAGCGGAAGAAAGTGACAACTGCAACAGGGACTCTAACCAGGGCTCATACGTGGCAAAGTGAGCTCTAACGGCGTTGCCATGAAAGCCTAGTAGGCCTCTGGGCAGAGGCAGTAGTCCTACAATGCTGGCATATGCCTTGTTACAATAGCCTAAGTATATAACATGATTGATACGACCATAATAATCATCATGTAGTGCCATAAGTGTAAGCCAACATAATTCATTATTTTACATTAACCTGTTTAACTGCATTGATATGGCTTAATTGATCATAGTCCAGACTAGTTATCGATGAAAATACCATGCAGTTGCACCATGGGAATTTAAACCAAACAAAATGTTTCCCCACATTTCCCATCATGAAAATGTATCCCCCTTCCCCAATCAAATACTTTCATCGATACTACAAAACAAACATTTCAAATATAGCTTTTTACTCCAATCTGGCAACCCTCATAAAATCTGAAATAGCACCAGTATCCAAAAGTATTAAGCGAAAACAAGCATAGAAAACAGCATAAATAAATACAAAATAAGGCTACTGTTATATTATAAGTATTTTGGTGACAACCTGGTTGATTAACAATATTGGGTTGTTAACATGTTTTTACAATTTTTATATATATAAATAAATGTGGGACACAAAAAAAAGGCAGGGTGGAACACCATTGCCCAAAATGCATTGCTCCAATAACTTTCATAAGATTGTTCTGAAGTTTGTCTCCCAACATTTTTTTTCCTACGAGTTAAGTCACACAACATTTTTGTTTTTTTCACAACGAATTAAGCCACACAAAAACGCACAAAATCTGCTGAAATACTTTTTGTACATATTTTCACAAATTGAGCTCTCTTTGGTTATCCTTATCATTTTTTAAAGTATTTTTTTATTTAAACTTTATTTAACTTTATTTGATAAAATATGCATTTTGATTAACATATTTAGTTGGATTTATTCTTAGATCATTTTGGTAAAACGAAATTAACAAATCATTAAAACAATTTGAATACATTTAAAAAATATATATTTTGGGGATATCTTCACACTTTATTGAGACAATGATGAAATGACAAAGGAGATACAGATAGGTGGAAGAAACAGACTGAAGTGTTGGAGCGGGAATTTGGTGGGGAGAGGAGTGACATGTCTAAACCGGGTGCGTCATCACTAGACCATGGGCTCTGCACAACTTGCATGCATTTTTATTAATGATATGTTAAATGTATTTTTTTGTTTGTTGTCAATTTCAATTAACCCCAGAATAATTTCTTACAGTGTGGTTGAGTGGGTAAAATTCCAACGAAATGTATCATTTTACTGCCCCTCCTATTTTTAACCCGTCTAAATAAAGCATTTAAAAGATTCTCCATAGGCCCCTATCATGAATCAATATTTAGGCTATAAACCATTTGCATTTCTAAACCATTGATTGAATGAGAAACACAGCTTTTGTGTTTTGATGCTGCCTTTTACATGAACTGAAACCCTCAAAAAGTGTTTTCAGAACACTCTTAAAAACATCAATATGAAGGTTGAAGAACCACTTTGGGTGTTTCAGAGTCCTTAGGAATTCCTGTTTCAAAAAACATTCTGTGCATTAAAACACTTACATTAGGCTTTCCTTCAAACACCCTTCAAAACACCAAATCTCAGTTTAGGTGCACTAGTCATGGTTCATTTCACAATCACGGTATTCTGAGACTTTTTACAGTGTAGTCCATTAATGATTTGTCTTTGTTTTTCAAAATTGCTTGCATTTTTTCTGCTCTTATGGATCCGCCCCCTTTTTTTTCAATTTTCGCCTAAAATGACATACCCAAATCTAACTGCCTGTAGCTCAGGCCTTGAAGCAAGGATATGCATATTATTGGTACCATTTGAAAGGAAACACTTTGAAGTTTGTGTAAATATGAAAGGAATGTAGGAAAATATAACACAATAGATCTGGTAAACAACCTTTTGTATTTTTTCTGTACCATAATCTTTGAAATGCAAGAGAAAGGCCATAATGTATTATTCCAGCCCAGGTGAAATTTAGATTTAGGCCACAGCAGTGTATGTGCAAAGTTTTAGACTGATCCAATGAACCATTGCATTTCTGCTCAAAATGTTGTATCAAGACTGGCCAAATGTGCCTAATTTGTTTATTAATAACTTTTCATGTTCAAAATTGTGCACTCTCCTCAAACAATAGCATGGTATTCTTTCATTATAATAGCTACTGTAAATTGGACAGTGCAGTTCAATTAACAAGAATTCAATATTTCTGCCAATATCAGATATGTCTATTTCCTGGGAAATGTTCTTGTTACTTACAACCTCATGGTAATCGCATTAGCCTGCGTTAGCGCAACAGTCCCGTGGACGGAACACCTATTCTGAATAAGTTTTAAAGCTCTTTATGAAATGAAAACACTATAAAAGTTTAATACATTTTTATTAGTGTATAAAATAACTCAGTAGGAAAATAAAAACAGGTATGATTGCAACATTTCCTGAAGGTCATTATTTGTAGAAAATGTAAATGACTAAGGAGCCAGGCTCCTGTCATTTTCACATACCTCCAAAAGATCTGTCAACTATTAACAAGAAATAATAGCAAACAGCAAAAACTGTTTATCCAAAATGCAGTGCATCATCGGGCTTGGCTGTTGTGAAAGAAGCAAACTGTGTGTTGGAGCGTAGCGGATAACACTGACGGACACAGGATTCTTACATGAGTTTGTGACACAGGCAGGGACAGTTGGGCAACAGAGTCTGTTTCCCAAATGGCACCGTATTCCCAATATAGTGCACTACCTTTGACTACACTGCACTACTATGAGGCCGGGTCAAAAGTAGTGCACTGTACAGGGAATAGGGTGTCATTTGGGATGAAGACCATCAGAGGAGGTCAGCCATAGTCCTATTACAACCTCAGTCATGTGCAGTGCAGTGGCCTCTGAGTTTGGTCTTCAAACCACTTCAGTATAACTATCTATATTGGGTTGTACTTTGGACTGTTATGGACTGTACCACTGACCACTGTTACAGTATTCATTAGAATATTGAAATCAGATTCAGTTGAAATACAAGGACCACCACACTGAAGGACATGCAAATCATCACCCCAAAAAGATATCAATGGAGCCTAACAAACGGATGCAAATTGAAAACAGTGAGATTATTCAGGAGGACTGCTTCAATTACTGTTGGGAGTTGTATAAAACAACATAGAAAGAACAACAGTAGCACATTCATCCACGTAGTTTTGACATGACAACACATGCCAACACTTGAATTAACCCATAAGAGAGAGTCTACATTGATAGGCATGTCGTCTCCATATTGTTCCGACAGTTGAGAGGATGGGATTGACTGTTGAGAGGATTGGATAAGACCACTGAATCACTCAACATGGGCTGATAAGAAAATGATCCCCAAAGCTGGAACAACAATACAACTGACAAATCACAGACATTCTTAATGAGATATACTCAATTTCCAAAAACAATTGGCCAATCGGATAAATCTCATCCCAAAAGTTCTGTGTTCCCTTCAGAAACCAACAAGATCATAAAATGGATCAACACCTGGTGTAGAAGTGGGACTGTGTATGAAAGGGCCACGCCAGGATGTGACAGTCAGTGTGGGATCTGGATCCATCTGGTCTAGGCAAGTTTGCTGTCTACGGTTTTAATGGAAGTGTGATGAGTCCACAGGTTCTGGGATGAACTGTGAGTACAGGTGGTGACCAAAACTACGCTTGGCTGCCATTTCAGTCTTCAGTGACCTCTTTCCCCCCTAACCCTCCTCCCCCTGACTTTACGATGGGTTTGGGGCAGACAGCGGAACGTTTGGAAACTCAAACTGAAAAGGGCAAACGCTTCATGTCATGTGCGTGAGATTCAGGAACCAGAGACCATGTCCCGTTCCACAGACTAATCTGGACCTTACCCTCCTCACATTTCACTCCCTGACCGCTCCCCGCTCACCTCTCCATCCTGAAGAAGGCTGGAGTCTATTGTCATTTTTTCACTGCCTCTCCCTTTTGCAATATTATTCTATAAACACTCAGCACTGGTCTTACATTATATTTTCTAATTACTTTCCGCATTAAGCACTATTACAAAATTCACACAGATTTTTTTTTTTTGGTGTGTGTTTAACGAATACATTGACTGGGTTTTACTTATGACCAACTGTTCTTACCCATGCTCTTTGTATAATGATATGTGGAGATAGATGTTGTGTTACCTTGGCATGGAACAGATCGAAGGGGCAATCATCCACACCTACATAACAAAGAGCCTGTTTCAGTAGCATAAGGTGTGTTTTGTCTGCTTTGGCACAGTGTGATAGGATCTATGTCTGTCATGTAAAAATATCACTGTCTTATCGCATGATTAACAAAAATCTTACCTCAATTTACCTAATTTAAACTAGGATTATCCTGTTGAGATAAGTAATCACCTTTCCAAGATAGTGAGAGGAGTTGTGTCATTATAACACAATTATCATACAATTCACACTTCCATTACACATGTTTTCCTAAAGTTTGAACCAGATAAAACAACAAATGCAATTATTCAATCAAACCCTAGGACACTCACATGCTAATAAAATGATAAATCCATCAGTTATTTAATTTATTAGAGCGGCAGAGGGGCTTTCCATTGGAAACATTAGCAGCTTTGATCTCTGAGAGAGGAATGGGATTTCATCACTGTCCCTGTAAATCACAGGGAGAGTTCAGCTAGTGATGTGGCTGATACCAACACACACCAGCATAGCTTTCTTCTCATTGACATCCTGATACGGTGATACAGGAGGACACTGAAGACGAAAGTGATGAAAAATGCTGCTGGTATCTAGGCACGGCCTCCTCCCTATTGTTAAACACGACCTGTGGATGATCCTGGCCTGACTGAGGCCCTGACTGTCTGACAGCTAGGGACAGTGTTAGCTCTGTCAACACACATTGGCGAGGGTGTGCATTTCTGTGGACTTTTCTTGAATCAGGCCCAAGACATGAAAGTCTCTATGCCATGTTTGCTCTTATGGAGTACAATTGAGTTTTTCCTCCTTTCTTTCTCTTTGTTACATCCTGTCAGATCATAGAAGCTTTGAGGTCACACCGTCATTCATCAGTGAGCTGCAGGGAAAACTGTCATTTCTCCTCCTTTTACTCTCTCTCTCTCTCTCTCTCTCTCTCTCTTTCTCTCTCTCTCTCTCTCTCTCTCTCTCTTTCTCTCTCTCTCTCTCTCTCTGTCTCTCTCTCTCTCTCTCTCTCTGTATCTCTCTCTCTGTCTCTCTCTCTCTCTCTCTCTCTCTGTATCTCTCTCTCTCTCTCTCTCTCTCTCTCTCTCTCTCTCTCTCTCTCTCTCTCTCTCTGTATCTCTCTCTCTCTCTCTCTCTCTGTCTCTCTCTCGCTCTCTCTCTCTCTCTCTCTCTCTCTCTCTCTCTCTCTCTCTCTCTTTCTCTCTCTCTCTCTCTCTCTCTCTCTCTCTCTCTCTCTCTCTCTCTCTCTCTCTCTCTCTCTCTCTCGCTCTCTCTCGCTCTCTCTCTCTCTCTCTCTCAACTAGAGAGTCATCTTCAATCATCTGACTGACAAGCCAGACCAGAACATGAGTTAAAGGGTTGTGCAGTAACATTAGCTTGCCCATCGGGGCAGTGCGACCCCTTGCATCATTCGATACGCCCCCTCTTCCCAACAGTCAGGAGCAGGCTGCTCCCGGCACCAGCTGAGACAGGCTGCTGCATACTACAGTACAACACACCACCACAACACCACACCACTGATTCATCCTGCTGTCAGACTGGGCCTGGCAGCCCTGCTCAAACTTGGCCCCTCACACTGAATCTCAGGGGAGCTGGTGCTATTGTATAGGGCAGGAGGCTACACAGCATACTCTATTGCTCAGTTTGAATGGTACCCTGAATACTTTCTAAAGGAGTTTACATCAGCACAGTACATAATGGTTTACCTTATAATAGCATTTAACAACACGTAATACAAAACAGATCTGAGTAGATGATAACATCTTAAATTCACCCTACACGGTGAGGGGGTGTTTTTGAGGAATACCTCTGTCTGTCTGTATGTAACATACATGGTACAATCAGTAGAAACCACAGGGCCTACAGCACCTTCCTATTCCCTGCATCCATTGCATCCATCCTCTCTAGCCTCCAGCTGCAATCAACTTGCTGCTGTTTTTCTGGCAAGCAGGCCGGTCGGCTGGTGGTCAATATTGACTCAGGGATTGAAGCAACAGCCACTTTGTCAGAGTATAGGGGGCCGGAGACGGTATCTCTATGACTCCCCAGGTGTAAACATGACATGGCTGGCCTTCTTACTGCTGGGAGTCAGGGATGGCAACAAGGAGAACATGCAATACAATCTAAAACACACACAACGTTACCCCCTTCCAGACACCTGCAACAATTTCATCCCATAGATAGGCATCAGGCTCAAGTGAACTGACTCCTTTGGGGTTAGCATGGCAGTGAACTGACTCCTTTGGGTTGTGAATTGACTCATTTGGGGTTAGCATGGTAGTGAATTAACTCCTTTGGGTAGTGAACTGACTCCTTTGGGTAGTGAACTGACTCCTTTGGGTAGTGAACTGACTCCTTTGGGGTTAGCATGGTAGTGAACTGACCCCTATGGGGTTAGCATGGTAGTGAACTGACTCCATTGGGTAGTGAACTGACTCCTTTGGGTAGTGAACTGACTCCTTTGGGTAGTGAACTGACTGACTCCTTTGGGGTTAGCATGGTAGTGAACTGACTCCTTTGGGTAGTGAACTGACTCCTTTGGGTAGTGAACTGACTCCCTTGGGGTTAGCATGGTAGTGAACTGACTCCTTTGGGGTTAGCATGGTATAAGATGATAACTTACACAACTTACAAAGAGATCAATTAGATTCCATGACCTTTTACTGAGACTGAGACCAAGCTCATGCACTTAGCGGGTTCTTTAGATGATGGATGGATGACTTTCTGGCCCAATCCCAAATGGACCCCTAAGCCCTACACCCGGTGCTCTTGTGGAGATCTAAGAGGATTTGACAGTTGTAAGTAATATGGCAATAGCTCCACCTTGCCCTCTGATAGCCTAGGTGGAAGTTTCACCATATTACTTCTACCAATCAAATCCTCTCAGATCTCTATAAGTGCATAGGGAGTAGGGCTTAGGGGCCCATTAGGGATTGGACCTTCATGTAGACAAACTGGACAGAGAATGATTACTCTTTTGCATATTTACTGATGAACTGACCACAGTTACAGCCATGCATCAACCATAGAGATAAATAGAGGACTCGTCTTTGTATCTGTGCCATTATAGCGTCTGTGACAGCATGGGCAGCGCCATTGATGCTTTCTCCATTTTGAAGTAGTCTATTTTCTTCTTCACGATTCGCTGATCCCTTCTGATGACCCGGTTGGACATGATTCCAACCTGGGTCACCAGGAGGAATCAGCAAATGAAGTTGAAAGTCCCACCCAGACCTCTATTATTCTCTGTGGCATCAATTCAACTACTTCTTCCTGTGGTGCATCCAGTTTGCTTGAACGTATGTTGCAGAATAGTTTGTACTGAATGACACGTTTCACCAAAACGTTCTTGTACGTTCTTGAACAGACTCCCATTTGGTGGGTGTGGCGAGATCTGGCTTGAAGCAATATGTGACGTATTTAAATGGCAGTGGACATAATGACAGCGTTCCCCAACCCACAACTCATCCCTTCCCCGATTTTGAACTGGTCACCACGTACAGCACCGTTTCCGTTCAATTGAACGACCCAGAATGTAAAAATGTACTGAACGCAGCCCTGTTCCCTACAATTACAAACATCTGACCAATCAGAATAGAGAAAGTAGTTGCTAGGTAGGTAATCAATTAGCATTATAATTCCAAACAACTGATTCACCATATTTTAGAACTCATCAACAATAACTAAGAAAGGAATATGTCCCATAAAATATTCCTACAATCATATTGAGACCAAGACCAAGCTTTTAATTCCAAAGATTGTACGCACATTTCACAGGAAGGACTTTCACACGTTTGATACATTTACACAAAGGTTATCATACCTCAACTGTAATTATATTACACTTGGTGTTGTGTTAACACTTTCAGGTCTGCAGAAAGAAACACCTCCAACTAATGCTTCCCAATTCATCTGGGTCCTGGCAGAGAAGTTAATAACAGAGTCAGGTTTCATCCCAAATGGCACCCTTTTCCCTATAGTGCACTTCTTTTGACCAGAGCTGTAGGGGCCCTGGTAGTGCACTATATAGGGTGCCATTTGAGATGCAATCTCCCTCTCCAACAGAGTGACTCAGGGAAAACAAATGAGACCAAAAACACACACAGGCACATTGAGGCATGGGAAAAAAGGTAAAGGTGTGTGTGTGGCCCACCACCATCCAGGACCACCAAAGCTCTTTTTTTTTCTTCAGGTGAAACAAGAGGTGTTTGTTCACCAACATTTAGTGAAAGGTCACAGTAGATAAATGTGTCAGTTTGGCTCTTGTCCACTGTTTGCCATGGATGACTTGTGCAGACAGCCATAGAGACCACATCACACTTCTCCTGGTGCCAACTCCTACTCAAGGCCTGCCTACGCTTTTCACCTTCCTCATCCATCAAAGCAGAAATCACCCACTACAGGACTACAGTACAGCCTCAGGCCGATCCAAACTGCGCACTCCACATTTCTCTTTGTTTCAGAACAGTTCCTATCCATCTCGGCCTAAGGCCCCAATTACACAATGGACCTCCATTATTCCTAAAGGACACATGGTCTATAAGATTGTCAGGTCTACATCCTTTGAGAGCGAAATTATGCTATGGTAGTTATTATGGTAATTATTAGTCTGCTCCTGTGTCCTGCAGCGAGCTGTGCAGTGCTCACACACCATGCAAAGAATGAGGAAAACCCACGACCCTGAGTCTGTGGAAGAAAAGGTAACCTTTGTTTTTTTATTGTGAGTTAGCCATTGGTGACGCTGAACTAGTCAACTCTGAAGGCATTTGCATGATTATGCGTGTGATTCAAATGCTCTACAGTGCTATGATGGAATATGCGGGCTTCAAATCAACGGCCAATTCCTGATAGGTCTCTTGAACAGCTGTACTGTAGAAGGCTTCTTTTGTATTACATGTGATGTCACAAAGGGTATCAGGCAGAGTACTACTGAAACTACATATGGCCTCACTGCTGCCATCTACTGAGGAATGAGCCAAATAGCTGCACTAAAACCAGACATGTAAGGCCTCAGCTAAAGTATCGCACAAGCAAATTCGAACCCTGAAAAGAAAAACATCAATTTTCACTCTTTCTCTGTTACACACACACACACACACACACACACACACACACACACACACACACACACACACACACACACACACACACACACACACACACACACACACACACACACACACACACACACACGTGAGCATGCACAAGGCACACACACACACAAACGCACAAACACTCATAAATACATACAGTATCTCCATTGACCTCATTCAGATTAGACTGAAAGCAGAGTGTGCCAAGAAAAAGCTAGGTGTGGCGGTTGGTTGCTATAAATCTGCTGAGAGAAAACCGCTGAAATTCTGACTTGACTTGTTAGATGAAAGGAATTCAAATCAGATACAATCCATTAGCTCCTGTTCTCAATGGTTAGGCATACATGACCTCAAATCCTGGAACAGCCTGTTACAAAATGTATAGCACGTCACAGTTTTTCCCAATTGCTAAAACACAATTTTGCAAACTAGGCTGGTTTTATCAAAATACTTAACACAACTCACAAAACCACACCCCCAAACTGCAAAATACCTCATATATCCTACAAAATGAAGCACTGCAACCAAAACTACATATGGCATTATCAAAATCAAACGTTTGCACGAAATGGCACACACTTCATTCATATTACCAGATTTTTGTCTAACCAACTACACACTGTTGGGCATAATGAAAATCACTCTCATCTTTAGTATGCTTTGCCATAATACTAAAATAGTTCAAATTGTCGAAAATTCTTCAGATGTACAGAAATATTTGCAGATACACACACATGCTGTTGAAAAATGTATTTCTTTATTTTTCACCAAACAAGTCAGTGTGTAACAGTATAACTTTAGACCGTCCCCTCGCCCATACCTGGGCACGAACCAGGGACCCTCTGCACACATCAACAACAGTCACCCCTCAAAGCATCGTTACCCATCGCTCCACAAAAGCCTTGCAGAACAAGGGGAACTACTACTTCAAGGTCTCAGAGCAAGTGACGTCACGGATTGAAACGCTATTTAGCGCACACCGCTAACTAAGCTAGCCGTTTCACATCCGTTACAAGTGCAACATATGCACAGCAGATATATTTACATTGGACTGAACAAAAATATGCTCACAAAAAAACAGTAAACTGAAAAAGAAAATTGCAGAAAAAATGTGCAGAAAAAATATATAGAAAAAAAGAGTCAAGAAAAATAATTAGGCAGCATCTTGCCGCACAGCTGGGTCTGGCCACAACGCCTCGTCCACATCACAGGCAATGTCTTCCCTTGCCAGACATCGAGGGAAGAAGCACCTTGAGTGCATTATCCATCCCTGAATCGCGCCCACATCAATCTCATCACATGCCTCTTCCATAGCCTGCACAAGAGGCCTGCGCACAAAGGGCTGCTGGTCGTATACCTTCCACCGACATGCCGAAAATAACTCTTCTATGGGGTTCAGAAATGGTGAGTATGGTGGGAGGTATTGCACAAGAAATGGTGGGTGGTCAGCAAACCAGTTTTGGACTGAGGCTGCACGATGAAAGCTCTCGTTGTCCCATACTACAACGTACCGGGTTCTTTGATGGTCTGCATCATTCATACGCTCTGGTGGTATGAGAACGTTGTGGAGTCTGTCCAGAAATGTGAGAATATGGGCTGTGTTGTATGGTCCAAGGTTGGCATGACGGTGGAGGACACCATGCGTATTGGAGATGGCAGCGCACATTGTGATGTTCCCACCACGTTGGCCAGGAACATCTATAATGGCTCTGTGGCCAATTATGTTTCTCCCCCTTCTTCTGGTCTTTGCTAGGTTGAACCCAGCCTCATCTATAAAGATGAACTCATGTGGGATTGCATGAGCATCCATTTCCAGTACTCCCTGAAAACAAAGAACAAAAGCAGTCAATATGGTGTTATCCAGTACACTGGGAAACAAGGTTGCGTGTAGTGTACTGCAGTCAATATTGTACTTACATCCACATATGCTCGTCTGACCTCTTTGTTTCTTTGAGAGTTTCTCTCAAATGGTACCTTATAAAGTTGTTTCATTCTGATTTGGTTTCGCTTGAGAATGCGAGCCAATGTGGGCAGACTGACTCGTTGAATGTTGTTGAATATGGTGTTGTCTTGGATGATGTGGCTTTGAATTTCTTATAATCTGAATCCATTCTTTTCCAAAACCAAGTTTACAATGGCAGCTTCCTGTACCCCAGTGAACATTTGGCCCCTTCCTCCACCATGGTTGCCTCTCTCAGCCCTTTAGAAAAACAAAAAAACAAAAATATAGGGCTTGGACAATGCAGCCTAAAGATATTTCCCCCACAGTAGAGTAAATTCTACAGGACATTTGTGCAGTTAGTATATGACATCAACCATTCATGAAGTAAACAGGTGTCACCCAATTGATACACTATGACATGGGGTGTACTACATAGTGTGAAAGAAATGTTGGTTACATACCTGTACTCCAGTCTAAATGTCCGGATGACACAGGCGACAGTAAAACGGCTCAAGTTGGGCTGCACTCTCTGTCCAGCCTCTCGCATTGTCAGACCATGGTTGATGACATGATCAACTAAGGTTGCTCTGATTTCATTTGAAAGTTGTTGTCTTCTTTGGCCATGAACTCCTCTACCAGCTCTACCCCTACCTCGCACTCTTCCTCCCCCTCTCATTCTCACCATCCCTCTTCCTCTTCCTCTTCCTCTCTCTGCAACGGCTTCCATTGTTGTTGTAAAACAAAAGGTGCTCACCTGTGGTCTTTTCATAGTGCTTACTTCCTGATTGAAGTGGTAACAATTAACCATTGAAGTTTTTGGCCAGGTAACACATGTATTGGCCAATTAGCTCATGTAGTGTCATTTTGAATGGCAGTGTTTTGAAATGGCAAACATGTGACTTTATGTCAGGTTGTTGTGTCTTATGCAGAGAACCGTGTGCAGTGCATTTAAAAAGTGACATTTTGAATTGCAAAATGTGTGTAAAGCAGAAAATGTGTTTAGACTTTTGGAGATTTGAGGAGAGGTTTTGCTCTCTGTGTGTCAGTTTAAATAATTGTGCTGTGCATGTCATTTTAGTGTGTTAGCAATTGGAAAAAACTGTAAAAGCCCTCTTTATTTAATGATACATTTAAAGTAGTTGCAGTGTTATGTTATAATCCACTCCATTTGACAAGTTGACACAATGGACACAAAGAAAATGGCAGATAAATGTTCCCGAAAATATATCTCATTGTGAAACTTGAAACGTGTAAAATCTATCTGGTTGATTGTTGAGAAAGTTAAGTGAAACCTTTTCTTGCTTTCTTGAGAAATAGTCTCAGTAATCTTTAATCCAATGCAATCCAATTTCCTGTTGTTGTGGATTTGCATAATGCAATCAGAGGAAGAGGTGGGAGAGAGTGGAAGATAAATGGGACAAGGCAGAGTTTACTCTCCCAGAACTGATTCTAACAGGTGGATTTACAGAGGCAGAATCCTCCCTCATCTCCATGCATCACAAACACACACACACACACACACACACACACACACACACACGCACAAGCACGCGCACACTCACACTCTCATTGGTTGGTCGATGCCCGGGCTTGTTGGTCGATACCCGGGCTTGTTTCAGTGACCCACAATGCTCTTGACCAGAGCACTGATGCATGTTGGGGTGAGGTCTGGCTAGGAGTCAGGAGTGCATGTGATTTTGGCCACCCTCCTCCTCCTATGCCTCCCCTTCCCCCCTCTTTTCCCTCCCTCCCTCCCTCCCGCCCAATGTTTCCCTTTCTCCTCCTCCTCTCCACAATGAAAGATTCAGAGGTTATTAACTGCTTGGCTTCCTCTGCGATTAGAGCCGGGTTCACTGCCCCCTTATTAATGCAGAGGCACACACCACTGCCATTAGCAGCCATGAGAAGTGGAATGTTCTGACTGAGACCCTGCGGAGCAAACATCGGCACACAAACACACTCAGTGACACATGCATGCACACACACAAACATGTACACACACACACACACACACACACACACACACACACACACACACACACACACACACACACACACACACACACACACACACACACACACACACACACACACACACACACACACACACAGGCACACACATAGACAGACACACACACACATTGACTGCACAAACGTTGCATATTTACCCCAGAGGGCACATTCTTTGGCTCATAGGAGTAAGAGAGACTTATTTCAGTAGGCTATCATTTAGACCATAAGAGGTAAACCACAAGGTGTAGATCACAAGGGGTAGACCATAAGGGGTAGACCACAAGAGGTAGACCATGGGGGGTAGACCATAAGGGGTAAACCACAAGAGGTAAACCACAAGGGGTAGACCACATGGGGTAGAGGGAAAAAGCACTGAGTGAATACTGGTACTACTAGGTAGGCCACAGGTTGCATCCCAAACGGCACCCTATTCCCTAGCCTAGCCTATATAGTGCACAACTTTTGACCAGACCCAAAAGGGCCCTAGTGCATTACTTTTGACAAGACCCCAATGGGCCCTAGTGCACTACTCAATATTAGGAAGGTGTTCCTAATGTTTGGTATACTCACTGTATGGGGAAATATGATGCATTTCAGAAGCAGCCACAGATTCACCATTCCCTAGAACAGCCAACATTGGCCTACAGTGGGGAGAACAAGTATTTGATACACTGCCGATTTTGCAGGTTTCCCTACTTACAAAGCATGTAGAGGTCTGTCATTTTTTATCATAGGTAGACTTCAACTGTGAGAGACGGAATCTAAAACAAAAATCCAGAAAATCACATTGTTTGATTTTTAAGTAATTAATTAGCATTTTATTGCATGCAATAGGTATTTGATCACCTACCAACCAGTAATTATTCCGGCTCTCACAGACCTGTTAGTTTTTCTTTAAGAAGCCCTCCTGTTCTCCACTCATTACCTGTATTAACTGCACCTGTTTGAACTCGTTACCTGTATAAAAGACACCTGTCCACACACTCAATCAAACAGACTCCAACCTCTCCACAATGGCCAAGACCAGACAGCAGTGTAAGGACATCAGGGATAAAATTGTAGACCTGCACAGGGCTGGGATGGGCTACAGGACAATAGGCAAGCAGCTTGGTGAGAAGGCAACAACTGTTGGCGCAATTATTAGAAAATGGAAGAAGTTCAAGATGACGGTCAATCATCCTTGGTCTGGGGCTCCATGCAAGATCTCATCTCGTGGGGCATCAATGATCATGAGGAAGGTGAGGGATCAGCCCAGAACTACACGGCAGGACCTGGTCAATGACCTGAAGAGAGCTGTGACCACAGTCTCAAAGAAAACCATTAGTAACACACTACGGCGTCATGGATTAAAATCTTGCAGCGCACGCAAGGTCCCCCTGCTCAAGCCAGCGCATGTCCAGGCCCGTCTGAAGTTTGCCAATGACCATCTGGATGATCCAGTGGAGGAATGGGAGAAGGTCGTGTGGTCTGATGAGACAAAAATAGAGCTTTTTGGTCTAAACTCCACTCGCCGTGTTTGGAGGAAGAAGAAGGATGAATACAACCACAAGAACACCATCCCAACCGTGAAGCATGGAGGTGGAAACATCATTCTTTGGGGATGCTTTTCTGCAAAGGGGACAGGAACGACTGCACCGTATTGAGGGGAGGATGGATGGGGCCATGTATCGCGAGATCTTGGCCAACAACCTCCTTCCCTCAGTAAGAGCATTGAAGATGGATCGTGGCTGGGTCTTCTAGCATGACAACGACGCGAAACACACAGCCAGGGCAACTAAGGAGTGGCTCCGTAAGAAGCATCTCAAGGTCCTGGAGTGGCCTAGCCAGTCTCCAGACCTGAACCCAATAGAAAATCTTTGGAGGGAGCTGAAAGTCCGTATTGCCCAGCGACAGCCCCGAAACCTGAAGGATCGGGAGAAGGTCTGTATGGAGGAGTGGGCCAAAATACCTGCTGCAGTGTGTGCAAACCTGGTCTAGAACTACAGGAAACGTATGATCTCTGTAATGCAAACAAAGGTTTCTGTACCAAATATTAAGTTCTGATTTTCTGATGTATCAAATACTTATTGCATGCAATAAAATGCAAATTAATTACTTAAAAATCAAACAATGTGATTTTCTGGATTTTTGTTTTAGATTCCGTCTCTCACAGTTGAAGTGTACCTATGATAAAAAATTACAGACCTCTACATGCTTTGTAAGTAGGAAAACCTGCAAAATCGGCAGTGTATCAAATACTTGTTCTCCCCACTGTATATGTTATAGGATAGAGGGTAGGTACTATTATACACTGAGTGTAAAAAAACCCCCTTAAGAACACCTTCCTAATATTGAGTTGCAACCCTACTGGCAGAACGGGTGTTGTATGTGGATGATGAGGGCTGCAGTAGGTATCTCAGATAGGCGGGAGTGAGGCCTTAGAGGGTTTTATAAATAATCATCAACCAGTGGGTCTTGCGACAGGTATACAGAGATGACCAGTTTACAGAGGAGTATAGAGTGCAGTGATGTGTCCTATAAGGAGCATTGGTGGCAAAGCTGATGGCCGAATGGTAAAGAACATCTAGCCGCTCGAGAGCATCCTAACCTGCTGATCGATAAATTACATCACCGTAATCTATTAGGATGGTTATCTGAATCAGGGTTAGTTTGGCAGCTGGGGTGAAAGAGGAGTGATTACGATAGAGGAAACCAAGTATAGATTTTACTTTAGCCTGCAGCTTTGATCTGTTCTGGGAGAAGGACAGTGTATTGTCTAGCTATACTCCCAAATACTTGTATGAGGTGACAACCTCAAGCTCTAAATCCTCAGAGGTAGTAATCCCACAGGTGGGGAGAGGGGTATTCTTCTTACCAAACCACATGACCTTTGTTTTGGAGGTGTTCAGAACAAGGTGAAGGCAGAGGAAGCTTGTTGGACACTAAGAAAGCTTTGTTGTAGAGGATTTACCACAAAATCCGGGGAGGGGCCAGCTGAGTATATGACTGTATCATCTGCATATAAATGAATGAGAGAGCTTCCTACTACCTGAGCTATGTTGTTGAAACTCTACAGCCTTAAAAATGAGCTTTGTATTTTGGCTATAAACAGGGACAATATAAGCTGAAAACATGACAGTAGCAAGGATGACCTTTGGGTTCAAGTTCTTTTTCTGTCAGCAATTTATTTGTCTTGTCTGACAGCCACAGTAGCAGGTTATCTATCCCTGTCTATGAGCTCTTTTTATTTCGGCTCAATGTTAATAGATCACTAAATGTGTGAGGAATCAGCACATTTCCTTTTACCTCAGAAACCAATCAATGCTGGTGTGGCCCTACAGAGAGAGGAGGACTAAATGGGAGCATTGTTGAGCTCACTTACTGTACAGGTACCTCATCCTCATCCAGATATAGAAGACCACAATCACCTTCGGTGCTATAAAGACTTAAGAAAATGAATGCAAAAGATTGCATCTCACCTGAAGAAGAACGATTTCCAGTTGAAGTCGGAGGTTTGCAATCATCTTAGCCAAATACTTTTAAACTCAGTTTTTCACAATTCCTGACATTTAATCTTAGTAAGAATTTCCTGTTTTAGGTCAGTTAGGAGCACCACTTTATTTTAAGAATGTGAAATGTCAGAATAATAGTAGAGATAATTATTTATTTCAGCTTTTATTTCTTTCATCACATCCCCAGTGGGTCATAAGTTTACGTACACTCAATTAGTATTTGGTAGCATTGCCTTTAAATTGGGTCAAACGTTTCAGGTAGCTTTCCACAAGCTTCCCACAATAAGTTGGGTGAATTTTGACACATTCCTCCTAACAGAGCTGGTGTAACTGAGTCAGGTTTGTAGGCCTCCTTGCTTGCACACGCTTTTTCAGTTCTGCCCACATATTTACTATAGGTTTGAGGTCAGGGCTTTGTGATGGCCACTCCAATACCTTGACTTTGTTGTCATTAGGCCATTTTACCACAACTTTGGAAGTATGCTTGGGGTCATTGTCCATTTGGAAGACCCATTTGCGACCAAGCTTTAACTTCCTGACTGATGTCTTGAGATGTTGCTTCAATATATTCACATCATTTTCCTTCCTCACAATTTTCCTTCCTTTTGTGAAGTGCACCAGTCCCTCCTGCAGCAAAGCACTCCCACAACATGATGCTGCCACCCCTGTGCTTCACGGTTGGGATGATGTTCTTCGGGTTGCAAGCCTCCCCCTTTTTCCTCCAAACATAACGATGGTCATTATGGCCAAACAGTTCTATTTCTGTTTCATCAGAGCAGAGGACGTTTCTCCAAAAAGTACGATCATTGTCCCCATGTGCAGTTGCAAACCGTAGTCTGGCTTTTTTATGGCGGTATTGGAGCAGTGGCTTCTTCCTTGCTGAGCAGTCTTTCAGGTTATGTCGATATAGGACTCGTTTTACTATGGATCTAGATACTTTGTACCTGTTTCCTCCAGCATCTTCACAAGGTCCTTTGCTGTTATTCTGGGATTGATTTGCACTTTTCACACCAAAGTACGTTCATCTCTAGGAGACAGAATGCGTCTCCTTCCTGAACGGTATGATGGCTGTGTGGTCCCATGGTGTTTATACTTGAGTACTATTGTTTATACAGATGAACGTGGTACCTTCAGGCATTTGGAAATTGCTCCCAAGGATGAAACTTGAGGTCTTCGCTGATTTCTTTTGATTTTCCCATGATGTCAAGGAACGACACACTGAGTTTGAAGGTAGGCCTTGAAATACATCAACAGGTACACCTCCAATTGACTCAAATTATGTAAATTAGCCTGTCAGAAGCCATGACATCATTTTCTGGAATTTTTCAAGCTGTTTAAAGGCTCAGTCATCTTAGTGTATGTAAACTTTTGACCCACTGGAATTGTGATACAGTGAATTATAAGTGAAATAATCTGTCTGTAAACAATTGTTGGAAAAATTACTTGTGTCATGCACAAAGTAGATGTCCTAACTGACTTGCCAAAACTATAGTTTGTTAACAAGACATAGGTGGAGTGGTTGAAAAATGAGTTTTAATGACTCCAACCTAAGTGTATGTAAACTTCCGACTTCAACTGTACATTTATATGTATTCATATGTATACAACAGTGGAGGCTGGTGAGAGGAGCTATAGGAGGACAGGGTAATTTTAATGGCTGGAATGGAATAAATGGAACGGTATCAAATACAACAAACCAATATAAACAACATTTGACTCCATTCCATTTACTGTTTCCTGCCTACCATCCAAGTGATAACTCCAGATGGAATAAGGACAGGTCTGATAAATGTGTTGTTCCAATCAGAAGATAAACAGAGGATAAACTGGTGTGCACTACACCAGCAGACGTCGGCTATGTAATTATCTAAAGCCTACAGTACATATCCATAACCCCTCCTATGGAAATAATGGAAATGTGTAGCTCTATAAATGTAGGATACTATAGGCCTACTACTTACAAAACTCTAATGTTGATCACAAGTAACAAATACTTCAAGAGCCCCCATTGGGTCTACTTTGCTTGTTTAAATTGGTTTAGAACTTGAACAAATACTAGTCTGGCCCTTTGCCACCTAATGTGAAACCTAAGTTATCTATTATAATATGAGTAAAGAGAAGAGCTTCACACTCAATCAACCATGGCGTCTGTCTTGTCCCTCTCTGACAGCTTGAAGCAGCTACAGTCACCTTCCACTCTGAGTGTGTGTTGTCACCAGACATGACTCTTACCTCGTGACAAATGACGATGATCTTCACAAGAGGAAATCAAGGTTATTTCTTGATTTCAAATAAGACAAACAATAATATCATTAAATATTGACTGAAGAAGTATTGAAGAAGTGACTGAAGTATTTCCACAGTCACTTATGAAAACAACTGTTGTCATAACCGACAGTTGACAGTAACAAACCTCAGATTAGGTCAACCGACAGTTGATTGTAACAAACACCAGATTAGGTCAACAGTTGATTGTAACAAACACCAGATTAGGTCAACAGTTGATTGTAACAAACACCAAATTAGGTCAACAGACAGTTGACAGTAACAAACACCAGATTAGGTCAACAGACAGTTGATTGTAACGATCACCAGCTTAGGTCAACAGACAGTTGACAGTAACAAACACCAGATTAGGTCAACCGACAGTTGACTGTGACAAACCCCAGATTAGGTCAACCGACAGTTGATTGTAACGATCACTAGATTAGGTCAACGACAGTTTCTATCAATGGGAAAGCATTTTAAAGGTCTTGGCCGGTGGTCCTTTGGCCTGGTGAAAACAGTTTATGATATTCTCTATCATGTAGGATAATGTGTACCCATCTCTGACACTTTTCTGTTGGTAACTGATTCGTTTTAATGGGTATGTTTTTGTGTGTTATCGTTGGCATCACTATTGTACCAAGTGAAGCGTGTAGTGCCATGATGATCACTGGGGGTCAGGGAGCATGTAGGCAGATCCACCTGACAGTGATCAGGATGAGGATGAGTGCCAATGGAAGTGCCCAGATCAGCCCCCTCCCATTACCACCCCCTAACCCCCCTCTGCTCCCCCCACCTCCATGGACTCTGCCCGCTCTGTCTCCACGCTCCTCTGCTCATCCCTTAAATTAATTCATCTGCACATCTCTGTCCCTTTAACACCACATTAACCCCGGCCACGGGAGGCATCCTGTCGGAAATAAATGTCCCTATGTGACTCAACAGTGCAACATCAGTTTGACCTTTCCAACTCTACCCCTGAGCACCCCCTGGCTTTAGGCATGTTTCATCTGAATTTCTACACAGGGCCAATGTGTAACATACCCAACCGCCTGCTCATCGCTCCCTGCTCTCTAACATTTCACAGGGACCAGGTGTATGGGGAATGGGGAACAGGGGTTTTGAGATGGGGTTTTTGTGTCACTATGCACCATCATTTCAACCCCCCTAGTTCAAGAAAATACATTCACAAAACCTTGCTAAACATGTGCTGTTGTGTAATGATAAAATATCTCTATTATTTCCATGGAGAGGGATGTCATTGAGCTGGGTCATGCTACACTGGCTGCTATCTGGAGGACAGAGAGGGTGTATTAGCGATGACTCAGGACAAGTCATACAGTATAGATTGAGACATGGTGACTGCACAGCTGCATCAGTACCCCCTACCTGTGTGACTCCCCAGCCCCCCTGCGTCCCCCGAACCCCCACATGATCCCCTCAGTCTCACATCACACACACACACACACACACACACACACATACTGTCATACAAACATTGAGAACAATATGGGTAAGTAACAACTAAATGAGATAAAATATCACTTTTATAACACCTTTACAATTGTAGCAGAGTAATCTAGACCCCACACATTATCTCTGACACAACTTGTATTTTCTTGTAACTAAACATACAGTATATTACTTTTGTCAGTATTTCTGTCCAAGCACACTGTACCTCACCACTGTTTAAATGCTTTGAACCATTTCCCTCAAGAGGCATACAGTACATTTTAGATTCCAATGCTATAGGGAAATGTACTGTGTATTTGAGGATGTTTCCTATTCAGGAATCATTTACATACATCTTAAATCTTGGAAACTTTTACCAGGAAAGAAAGGGCAGCCAAATGAGCTGAGGGTGAACAGCACTGATGGCTTGGCTGGTGGACTGTTTCAGTGCCTCTGCCTCCACTTCAGAGCAGTGCAGTGTAGGCCCTGCAGCCTGGGAGGCAGGGGACATCGAGCGGAGCCACACTTTCACAGTCTGTCCCACTCATAAAGAGTTGCATGGTTTTATGACCCCGTTGCTCAACATCATATGTCTCCACTGCCTGGATGTAGCCTGAGATAAGGCTGAGGAGAGAATGAGCCATGTCTCTGGCTACTCTCTCACTGCTCACAGTTACACTACTCACAGTCACACTACTCACAGTCATACAACAGTGGAGGCTGGTGAGAGGAGCTATAGGTGGACAGGGTCATTTTAATGGCTGGAATGGAATAAATGGAACGGTATCAAATACAACAAACCAATATAAACAACATTTGACTCTGGAATAAGGACAGGTCTGATAAATGTGTTGTTCCAATCAGAAAATAAACAGAGGACCACATGGAACAGGTCTACTGTACACTACACCAGCAGACGTTTGCTATGTAATTATCTAAAGCCTACAGTACATATCCATAACCCCTCCTATGGAAATAATGGAAATGTGTAGCTCTATAAATGTAGGATACTATAGGCCTACTACTTACAAAACTCTAATGTTGATCACAAGTAACAAATACTTCAAGAGCCCCCATTGGGTCTACTTTGCTTGTTTAAATTGGTTTAGAACTTGAACAAATACTAGTCTGGCCCTTTGCCACCTAATGTGAAACCTAAGTTATCTATTATAATATGAGTAAAGAGAAGAGCTTCACACTCAATCAACCATGGCGTCTGTCTTGTCCCTCTCTGACAGCTTGAAGCAGCTACAGTCACCTTCCACTCTGAGTGTGTGTTGTCACCAGACATGACTCTTACCTCGTGACAAATGACGATGATCTTCAATTAGATGAGAGAGAGGAGAGAGGAAATTCAAGATACAACGACAGCCCAGTATTGGTATTGCTACTGCCAACTACACCAACAAAAAAGCCCACTGAATGAGACTTGTCTGATCCTGGCTCATAACAACAGCAGTCTATTTCATACCATGGCCTACTTACATTTCTTTATCACAGGACAGGTCAACCAATAGCCCACCATACTGACCCTTTGCCATTTAGAACATTTCACTTCAATGTAAGGGGGACGGTAAAACCACTGAAATGCCCTTGTTGCTTGCAGATTCTATAAATCATGTCTTTATGATAAGCTAATTGCCTTCTCCTTGACAGCAGCTTGCAGTGAGGGCAGTTAAAGGGGCAGGATTACAAGACGATGGCCTATAAAGAGTTTAGCTCAGATTGTAAGTGGGTGTGTGGGAGGGAGAGAGAGGGAGGGAGGACTGGTGACTGGCTTTAGGTCAATAACAACTATTTTTTATTCTGGATAATCTGAGACAGATAGCTACTTACTGTATCCCTGTGAACTATTCAAATGTTCACTGTCACCACATTGATAATCATCATTTATCAAGGAAAAGTAAAAAATATCTCTGTTTCTGTCTGTCTGTCTCTCTCTCGCTCTGAGTGTGTGTGTGTGTGTGTGTGTGTGTGTGTGTGTGTGTGTGTGTGTGTGTGTGTGTGTGTGTGTGTGTGTGTGTGTGTGTGTGTGTGTGTGTGTGTGTGTGTGTGTGTGTGAGAGTGAGTGTGTGTGTGTGTGGACAAGGTAATAAAAGTGCAGCTATCTATTAAATACAAGTATTGCGGCCCCATGAAAGACAGCCTTTTCAACCTTTAACCTGCTTCCCACCTCGTCATGCAACTCCATGTTGGCTAATCCCATCAAGACAGAAATCAGATTGGAGCTTCTTTTCACAAGTGTTTTAAAGTTGTTTGCTTTCTCCTTTATAGATTCATTTTATGATCACCTTTGCACTATAAAAACCATATCAAACTGCTGAAACTGCTAAAGACAATACATGGGAATATATCGCACTGAACAACCATAGACTGTTCCATAGTGATGCACAACATGTGAATGTTGTTTTGAAATTCCTCTCACCCTCTCATACACCATGACCAGTAATTCCCCCAGAGATAACTAACTTGTGTCTTTTCATTAGTCTGAATGGGTTTATTAATGAGTTCATAACACATGAGTGATACTGGGCCAGAGAGAAACTGCATAGCGTGACTGCCTTAGACTACTTCCTGCATTGCTTTGCAAAGAGCCTCATGGCTGTTGGCTGCCCAATCCATTCAGAGGAAGCCATTAGAACAAATGACTCTCGGGGGCAGCAAAGCAGACCGGGCATGACATTTAGAAACATAATCACCTCCCAGTCCCCTATGCAAGGACAAACCACACAGACTGTCTGCATACAAACACAATGAAGACAAGGTGAGGTAAGGGACTTCTACTGATATCCCCATGCAAGGTCCTTGTTTAATCCACAAGGCTTCTGGACAGGTCTAGAATGAGAGATTAGACAATGAGGAAACTCTTGAGGAAGAAAGCCAACATTCGTTTTGAAACAGAGACTATCCCGATTCCCTTTACATACACTACCTGTTTCTTCCTGCCTCTCGACCAAACACATCCACTCTGTTCTCCCTCACTCTCTCTCGCGCTCTTTGTCTTTCCCACTGGTGGCATCAGAAACTGTTAATGATTATTACCTTGTTCTGCTTCAGAGCCACCAGGCCGCAGCTGACACCTGAGGGTGGGGAAAGGGGCTATTCCTCTTCATCCCAGGGTAACCCAGTGAGCCTAGAGAAGAATGATGTCAACTCTCTCATGGCTATGTCACGTCCATTGTCCGGAGAGGACATCATTTCAGTAGCTGAATACTTGATGTTACACCCGTGAGTCCTGCTCTTGCTATGAACCATTTATTGTCCAATAGAAGAAATAGGATCCTTGTGTTTTTGCGGTCAGTCTACTAACCAAGGAATTGTATTGTTTGTGTATTCCAGAAAAAAGGTACATACACTACTGGTCAAGTTTTAGAACACCTACTCATTCAAAGGTTTTTCTTTATTTTTACTATTCACTACATAGTAGAATAATAGTGAAGACATCAACACTATGAAATAATACATATGGAATCATGTAGCAACCAATATCTTATATTTGAGATTCTTCAAATAGCCACCCTTTGCCTTGTTGACAGCTTTTAAGAATCTCAAAAATAAAATATATTTTGTTTAACACTTTTTGGTTTACATGATTCCATGTGTTATTTCATAGTTTTGATGTCTTCACTATTATTCTACTATGTAGTGAATAGTAAATAAAGAAAGAAAAACCCTTGAATGAGTCAGTGTTCAGTGACCGGTCGTGTATATTTTTCCCTTGTACACTGACTGTCATCTTGACAAAACCATATTTTGATATCAAACTACTTAGAAAGGATGTCACTTATGTTGTTGCTTTACATTTCTCTTCCTAAGAACATGACAATAGACGACCTGCAGGAACGGTCAGTGAAGGCGATTGACTGGGTGGTCAGTGTAGTCAATTAAGTGGTTCTACCTGCTATAGCCTTGTACCAGAGATGACATCAGCACTGGGCAAGATGGATGACCTCTACAACCAGAGAAGTGCAGGTAAGGCGGTTTGTTAGTGGCACTATAGCCCTACAAAGCTTCACGGTTGTTTATTTGTTTGTTGTTTTTGTTGGCGACATTTGAAATAAAAAGGAAAATGTGCGCTCACCACGCTGCACTTTGGTCCACTTCCTTTGATGGCCGTGAAACCAGGAGACAATTTCTGTGACGGTAATGGACCATGCCCTCTTCACATCTGGATTGGAGAGCCAAAGTGAGTTCCTCTCCGCAGAGGAGAAATTGGAGCTGGTCAAGGTGGTCATTGGAATTATCGTTGACTAGCCTGGATGCCTCTGCCCGGATGAGAACAGCGTCTCTGCAGAGTCATTGGTTGACAAAGTGATAGTGGCTTGTAACATTATCATGGTACTTAGAAATGATTATACAGTGCAGAAAACAATTATTGAGGAGGAAGAGGAGGGCATGGAGACTACCCCCTGCTGGTATGTTGCCTGAACCACACTTTGGTAAAGGATGCTGCCAGTTAGCTTGAGGTCATGAGAGCTCATCCTCAGGTCACCCCAATCCAGTCCACCATTGGTGAGGCAGTGCTGGGGAGAACTAAGGTACGGGATGCCCATAAAGCCTTCAGTCCTATTTCAGCCCAGTCTGATACATTGGCTGCTGTATGTATCACACACACACCAGCCCGTACTTCTCCTGAGTCGTTAATAATGTGCTGATGACAATATTGAGGTTAGTGACCCATAGCAACACCATTAATCACACAATACACCCATCGTATGATTGTAATAAATATGCTATAGATCATGTCTCAGTCATGTGCACATCCTTTATTTTGTGTTGTGTAAAAAAAAGGACACATTTGAGACAGGAAGGATACATACTCCATATTGTTTGCTCCTAAATCAGCATGGTGAACAGAGCTGGAGCAGAGGATTTTCATTGTAAAATATGAGCTAATCAACATACAGCACTCATGAGTGACAGGTGAAACAGATCAGTCTCCCTCCCACTCTCCCAGTCCATGACAGACTAATCTTTTCCTGCAGAGCCTATGATTTATCTTCTTCTACCACCATCTAGTGGCTATTTAGTGTATGACGTTTCTAGAGTAGAGCCTGAATTATTAGATCAAATCAACAACAAAAATGTCACATGTGCCGAATACAACAGGTCTTCCCGTGAAATGCTTACTTACAAGCCCTTAACCAACAATAGGTTAAGGGCAGTAATAATCTAAGTATTAAAAAATGTATCATGATCAACATAAACGTGTGGCTAACCGGTTAAGACAGGGAACGTGCACAGGACAGTTGGGCCTGAATGGACATTGAGACGTAAAATACATCGCTTATGGAGGGAAATGTCCATCCTGTAATCATTTTAGCTATTAAGCCAGCTAGTTGAGTAGACTGAGTCGGTATAGGCTACCTTGACCTTGATGTGCAAGACAAGCCATTGTGATGATGATATTTTGCAAGTGTATATACACCATACATACAAAAGTACGTGGACATTAGTGGTTTCAGCTATTTCAGCCACACCTGTTGCTGACAGGTGTAAAAAAAATCGGCCATACAGCCATACAATCTCCATAGACAAACATTGGCAGTAGAATGGCCTTACTGAAGAGCACAGTGACTTTCAACGTGTCACCGACAGATGATGCCACCTTTGCAACAAGTCAGTTCATCAAATTTCTGCCCTGCTAGAGATGCCCCTGTATGTGGTGTAAAAATCGTCTTTCCTCGGTTGCAACGCTCCCTACCGAGTTCCAAACTGCCTCTGGAAGCAACATCAGCATAAGAACTGTTCGTCAGGAGCTTCATGAAAGGGGTATCCGTGGCCGAGCAGTCGCACACAAACCTAAGATCACAATGCGCAATACCAAGCGTCAGCTGGAGAGGCATAAAGCTTGCCGCCATTGGACTCTGGAGCAGTGGAAACGCGTTCTCTGGAGGGAGGAATCACGCTTCACCATTTGGCAGTCCAGCGGGCGATTCTGGGTTTGGCGGATGCTAGAAGATTGCTACCTGCCCCAATGCATAGTGCCAACTGTAAAGTTTGGTGGAGGAGAAATAATGGTCTGGGGCTGTTTTTCATGGTTCTTAACGCTACAGCATACAATGACATTCTAGACGATTCTGTGCTTCCAACTTTTTTGGCAACAGTTGTGGAAAGGCCATTTTTCTGTTTTAGCTTGACAATGCCCACGTGCACAAAGCAAGATCCATACAGAAATGGTTTGTCGAGATCAATGTGGGAAGAACTTGACTGGCCTGCACAGAGCCCTGACCTCAACCCCAACAAATTACTTTGGAATGAATTGGAACGCCGACTGCAAGTCAGGCCTAATCGCCCAACATCAGTGCCTCACTAATGCTCTTATGGCTAAATGGAAGCAAGTCCCCGCAGCAAAGGGGGGGAACAACTCTTTAATGCCCATGATTTTGGAATGAGATATACAATGAGCAGGTGTCCACATACTTCTGATCATGTTGTGAATGAACACAGCTGCCACTTCATTAAAGCCGGTAGATGCAGTTTATCATAGCAAACTCATCTTTATTACAGGCAATAGGTTCACTCATCACTGCATTCTCTACCAGAAACTTGGTTGGCCCTTTTGTGTCACGTTGGTCAATACATCGCTATGTTCCAATTTATAATGCCCTTTTACAAAAACTCCCACTGTACCTAACATCATTAGGCCTAATAACCTTAGACATATGAGTTACCCAGTGGCGGCCCGTCATTCAGGGCAGGTGGGGCAGAGCCTGTTTTGAGCCCCACCTGTTTAGCAAAAACAAACACTTTAAAAAAAAAATACTATTATTTTTTTTTACAAATGTGTTGCCTGTTTTGCATGTTATTTTGGCACTAATGTGTCACATGTCAGTTTGCAAACAATGCACAAATATATATTTGAGTTAATTATATAAAGCGGCATACAAACATGGTCTCTTTTTTGCTTTCTTGAGTACGGCAGCTCCCAAATGTAGGTGTTTCAGCCATGCTCAGTGCTTTCTGTGATGGTGGGGCAGCCAGTGGAAAATCCAGAGCGTAGGGGTTGGTAATGTTCTCTAATTGCACAGTGTTTGGCTCAGTGTTCTGTCACTCATGGGGACACTATGCCACCGCAAAATCTACAGGGGAGAGCTCAAAAATTAAATCCCTTTGGGTGCTGCCATAGATTTACATTAGAAGTGCCCATCCAAGAACGCTCAAGGTCATTTGCCACAGATAAAATTAAGTCAAATCACATATCTACTGTAGCTTTGATTGGACTGATGTCAACATCATACTTTCAAAATCTTAGCTAGTAAACTAGACAAGCAGTCATCATCATAAATCAAGTCGACAATCTACTTGCAAATCCTTTTAAATCCTTGTCATATGAAGACAAATTATAGATAAAACATCGGTGTTCATCGGCCATTGTACATAAACATTACACAACAAGTTTGAAATCTCAAATTCAATAATGAGGAGTTTGAAAGGAATCAGTGGCTAACTGCAAGCGTTGCAAAGCAATCACTAGCCTGATATTCAGTGGAGAGTGTGTGTGGTCCAAGTGTGGATTTAATGGTCTCTTTTCCAAGCTTAAAAAGATAAACATTCACATGCAACACCATGGGCCAGAAAAGGTTGAAAACATTGGCCATGCTGTCAATCCAGCATGACTTCTGCCGCATTCAAAACAACTGGAAACTCGGAAATCTCAGAGTTCAGTGAGTTCAAGACAACTAGGAACTCTGACAACAAGCTCCGACTGGGAAATACGTTTTGAACGGTCATCCAACTCGGAATTCCAAGTCGAGAACTCAGGCCTCTTTCTAGAGCTCAGACCTGAAGATCACTGACGTCATGATTCAACCTTGTTTTTTCAAAGTTCCCAGCTGTTTTGAAAGCACCATAAATCCAGAGAATGACAGATTTTGATGACATTTGCCGACAAGAAGGACCGCCGTGCCACCTTCCTGTTAAAGTGAGTACAGCACAACAAGTTGAGTCCAAAAATGTATTGTATGCTGCTGCATAAATTATGTAATATGCCAGGGAGATATGAATACGGTAGCTAAGAAAGTAATACAGTGTATGCTGTGTAGTAGGCTGTTAGTAGCTCATGTGCCTCACCCCAATAATTTGGTATATTCCCACCTCATAACTTAGCCTACTATTCTGACTTGGTGGTGCATATGTAGCCTATAGACTGTTTTAGAGAAATGTCATCATAGAATATCGTAAGAGCTTTCATTGTCTGCTTATATGCCCCCTTTATTTACGGTTCTGATTTGGTGTACAGGGAGAATACTGTAAGAACGGCCCATGTTCTGAATTATGTCACTGTACATTTCAAAAGTTCTGAACAAATAGTTATATTGACTACATTGGCCTGTTAGAGTTGCATAAATTCGAATCTGGTATCAGGATAAATATAACAATGAGTCACCGATTTCATACTATGTATTTTTTATTAGCTAAGTAATAAATGTCAAATGCAACTTTCGTATATAAGGCTCTCTGTAATACCACGCAGGGCAGAACAGAGAACTGACAGGATGTACGTAAACAGTTGTTCTTATACTGTGATAGACATAGTTCCAACCCATCTGTTGGCCTATCACAGTAGAGACTGGGCGTGGTTTAAACTTGCCCAGCCTATTGCAGGCGCTCAGGCGGGTCCCCGCCTCTTGGCGCTTCTTAGAATCCTCCCTCCGTCGATGTATAGATCCTTACTGTTCTGGTATCGCAGCCTAGTTATAACAGTTGCTCAGTTCCTGCTATTGTGTTGTTCAGTATTTTTCCATCTCAGTTAAACCTCGTGATGACCACCCCTCCCTATCACAACTTTGCAAGTCACACCATGTGCTCAATATTGTTACATACAAACACAAGGACAAAGCATCTGCTGGGCTGTTATCTACAGTTTTGCAACATGCAGGTCACACACACCATGTTAATCAGTTCTTGAGCAAGCAGTTGTTTAATCTCATAATGATGCTCTAGTGCACAAATGCATACACCTCACACAACCAACATCAGATAATATTTAATCATATATATGCTCATGGCTATAATGCAAAATACAGAATCCAACAGGCCTTAGCTCGCTCATTAAATAAAAAAAATAAAAGGTCCTACTATGAGTATTTCGAATTTACTTTGGATTAGACTCTGTGTGGAGATTCAACAGGTAGGCTATGCAACTATGCAATATAAACTATGTGCGACGCAGATGCAACACAGAACTAGAAATAGCCGTACCGGTAATAAAGCTGTAGGTCGAGTGTGAAATCTTGGACTGAGCTCAAATTCAAATAATATTTTCCAGTGAGGGAGCTTTTCTTGTGGGGTCATTCACGAAATACTGTAGGTTGGCAGAACAAGCATGTGTCAGCACTATGGAGATCAGCGCTATGACTGGGCATTAAAAAAAGAACCTCATCATCAACGCTGCTACCATTGTGCTGAATGGTACCTGATCGATTTGTAAAGCGATCTGAAATGGTCTACACGTCACTTTAAATTATTTTACAACGTTTTAGACATGGAACATAACTTCCATTTATTTCTTAGGGTTTTGAAAATATAGAGCTATTTATGTGGATAATAATATGGTTAATAGATTTAATATGTGATTAAAAAGGCATTCATTTCTTTGGTGGGTAGGTGGATGAGGGGCGTGGTCTTGATGCGGAGTTGTACGTGACGCAATAATGTCAGACATTAAACGTCATAATGCAACCGATAGAGATCTTATTAATTTGTATTATAATTCCTAATTCTATGAAGCAACCTTCATGTAATGCCAGTTGTAGTTGAATTTTGTAGACATGGCAGGCAAAAACTGAATAGCTTTTTCTGTGCTTTGGAAAGGACCAAGGTTGATGCACTTCTGTGTAAGTAATACAAAATGTGGCGCCCATTCAAACCCCTGCTTTGTGTTTCGTTGATTCCTCTATATCATTTCCCTGGGTTTGTTTTACAGGTCTTGTTTGGATAAACTGCTGCAGAAATGGAGGAAAACTGTAAATCTAAGAAATTACAGAGTCCCAAGCTCAAAGTAAGTCTCACTAACTTTTTAATTAACTGTCAAAAGTTGCTTCATGTGCTGTAATGTATCTTGCCCTGTTGTGGGACAATTACGCTGTTATAAGCACTCATGTAACTTCATATGGATGGAGTACGTGTAGTGGCAGTTGTAAAAATAAAAGCCAACTCTATAGACAGCAAAATACAGGTTGAGAGACTTGAAAGTTGCTGTTAAATTATTTATTACTCACAAGTTAATTGTCCATTGTCACACTGATCCAGGTGGGTAAATGGTCAAATAAAGCATTGTAATCCAGATGAGGTTATGCTATTCTAACAGGCGAACCAACAACAAGCCACACTAGATGTCATAATAAAAAATAAAAAGATATCCATATACATACATATACATACAGGTAACTGCCAAAATCATGCAAACACTTGAGTAAATGAAGGATATAATGTGTATTGAAAGCTGATGTTTCCACACACTTGTGGCTCCTCAGTTAATTAAACAATTAACATCCCATCATGCTTGGGGTCATGTATAAAACGCTGGGCAGGCCATTATTTTGGCTACCATGGCTATGCCCCCATAGGATGACCATGCAGTGTGGCTGGTTGGGCACGAGTGGTCACTAAATTGTTTGATGGAGACAGGACCCGAGACAACAGGAAAGGGGAAAAACGAAAAGAAGGTGAAGGGCTTTATTTGACTCTTATTTTCTTGGGGAATATTAAGCCCACATGTAATGTAACAGGCGAGTGTCATTTACATTGTTTGGTTTGTTTTATTCACAGAAATCCTCTAAGAACAAAGGAGAAATAGAGGGAAAGAAACCATGTAAGAGCAAAGTGGCTCCCCTTGGCTCTGATGGTAAGAGTTGTAATATTGTTTTCTGTCAAAATATCCATCTGAAGGGCCTCCCGGGTGGCGTAGTGGTTAAGGGCACTGTACTGCAGCACCAGCTGTGCCACCAGAAACTCTGGGTTCGTGCCCAGGCTCTGTCATAACCGGCCGCGACCAGGAGGTCTGTGGGGCGATGCACAATTGGCCTAGCGTCGTCCGGGTTAGGGAGGGTTTGGCCGGTAGGGATATCCTTGTCTCATTGTGCACCAGCGACTCCTGTGGCGGGCCGGACGCAGTGCGTGCTAACCAAGGTTGCCAGGTGCACAGTGGTGAGACTGGCTTCTGGGTTGGATGCGTGCTGTGTTAAGAAGCAGCGCGGCTTGGTTGGGTTGTGTATCGGAGGAAGCAATGAGAGAAGATAGTAGGTACTAAAAAAACAATTGGATACCACGAAATTGGGGAGAAAAAAACTAAAAAGAACTATCCATGAGGCTATTGTCCTAAATAAATACTATTGTAATGTGGTGATTGGGTCATGTGATGTATCCTGTAATCTGTTCAGGTGCAGTGGCTGCAGATGAGAAAAGGAAGAAACCATCTCTCCTCCAGCACATCTGCAATGTCTTTTGCTTCTCCCACAAGAAAAATAGTAGATTATTTCCCTCTAATGGAGTGAGAGCTGTGCCTGCACGACTTTTTAAGGCAGCACCTCAACTCCTGTTACTTACAGTAAAACACAATAAACACAATAAAATATATTTTTGCAATCATCTTGTGTTGTTTTTAGCTCCTTATCTAAAGATGAGTGATCTGATATCACAGCCTTATCAACTGTTCATTTAAGTGTAGTTCAACTCTTTTACTATTCCCGTGGTAATGAAACAACACATTTCAACACTGTAAAACAACACATTTCACAGCATCTTTACAGTTTGTGATAATAACATATATATAACATATATTATTTTTGTTATCCTTGTTTATGTAATTTGAGTGGAAATCAATAGTTGTGTTGTGTTGCTGTGAGCCTGTGAAGGCAAACTGTGAATGACAGGTAGGCAGAGTGGATGTTGGTGTTACATCAGGGAAATAAACATTGGCTCAGCTGACACATGGAACACAGCCTCAGCCTCCAGGCCCTGTTGCCTTGCCAACCCCATCCAGTACTGATACAGAGGGGGTTATGTATAAAACCTGGCTGCGCCAACGGAAATATAGGTTAGAGGAGAGGTCGGTAAATTGAGCCAAAGGGTTAGTTGAGCCACCCCTAGATGAGCTGTGGGGGCTAATATAGTATAAATGTTTGTCTTGGGGTAAGCTGAGCCAATGGCCACCATATCCAGGGTAGGTTAGAGTGTTGGACTAGTAACCGAAAGGTTGCAAGTTCAAATCCCCGAGCTGACAAGGTCTGTCGTTCTGCCCCTGAACAGGCAATTAACCCACTGTTCCTAGGCCGTCATTGAAAATAAGAATTTGTTCTTAACTGACTTGCCTAGTTAAATAAAGGTAAAATAAAAATAAATCCCATACAAATGATTACATTTTGTCAGTTTTATTTATAATATGCAAAGTATTTTTGCAATGCATCACGCATATGAACTTAAGACTTATATTGTTTCAGAGCAGACATCATTCCCTGTGGTTACAAATATAAAACAAGCAGGGGTCTAGCCCCCTTGAGGTTCTTGAGAGAGCAGCCAAGGAAGTGAGAGAGGGAAAGAAGCCCATTTGAGCAGCAGCAAGGGATGAAAAATAGACTGGAGAGATACATTGCCAAAACAAAAAACATGTACCTGTGCATAAGAGCACTATAGAGTAGCAGAGGCACACAAGGTCTCATCTCATGACATGGAGTCTGAGCTTGCTAAACATATCAACTCACTGGGCACACACTGGGTGCGTTGAACCAACGTGGAATAGGTGTTGAATTAATGTCTGTGCCCAGTGGAAAGAATCACACGGACCAGTTTCATGGGCTTAATAGCCACAAATGCAGAGAACTTGTCTACGAAATTGGCATATCGAAATAACTTCCCTGATATTGAACAGAGACAAAATATATTTTAGGCAAGTCAGTTAAAAACAAATTCTTATTTACAATGACGGCCTACACCGGCCAAACCCGGGCGATGGTGGACCAATTGTGCGCCGCCCTGTGGGACTCCAAATCATGGCCGGTTGTGATACAGCCTGGATTCGAACTAGGGTGTCTGTAGTGATGCCTCAAGCACTGAGATGCCACTCGGGCACAGCGGGGAGTTGCACCCCCTTTTGCAATCAGAACAGCCTCAATTCATTGGCGCATGGACTCACAAGGTGTCGAAATTGTTCCACAGGGATGCTGGCCCATGTTTAGAAACACCTGCTTTTCCTTTAGGAATACATGCTCTTTCCATGACAGACTGACCAGATGAATGAATCCAAGTGAAAGCTATGCTCCTATTTATGTCACTTGTTAAATCCACTTCAATCAGTGTAGATCAGGTATTCTCAATCTGTGGTACACTCAATGCCATCGGGGGTACGCCAAATAAAACTGTGATTCACATTTTCACATTTTCAAACAGTACATTTATATTTTCCAACGGGGCTATACATTTGGGTGATGCTTTTTTCTCGCCTGAGTAGCCTTGTTTCACTGCCAAAAATAAAATGAAACCATCTAGTGTTCAGCGATATTAACAACGCAATGTTAATTACAGGTAGCCTAGTCAAATAATTAACATCCAATCACATTAACCATTACTCTCTCGCGGGAACCTTCCCTCTTGCGCAGACATTTAGAAATGAAACGTGACAATTTGAAAAATAAGCCAGAGGATTTTTTTGAGCGAGAATAAGATGACTTTTGAGTAGATACACATGTTTAAAAGCAACAGATGCCATTAATAAGAAGGGGCTAGAAGCATTTTATATGGTGAACTACCGAGTGGCTAGGACAGGCAAGCCCCATACTATTGTGGAGGACTTAATTGTTCCTGCTGCCGTGGATATAGCTGGGACAAAGCTGAAGGGGAAAAGACCAAGAAAACTATACAGACAATGCTTTCATCAAACAACACTGTTTCACGATGCATCAGTGACATGGCAGGAGATGTTTTGAAGCAGCGTTACAGCTGGATGAGTCAACAAACGTGGCTGGCCTAGCACAGCTCCTGGTATATGTCCGTTACATTTATGGCGGATCAATTAAGGAAGACATCCTCTTCTGCAAACCACTGGAAACCAGGACAACAGGAGAGGATATTTTTAAAGTACTGGACAGCTTTGTGACGTCAAATGTACTTTGGTGGTCAAGATGTGTTGGTATCTGTACTGATGGCGCAAAGCCATGACAGGGAGACATAGTGGAGTGGGAACGTGCGTGCAAGCAGTTCCTCCCGATGCCACTTGGGTACACTGCAGCATCCACCGAGAGGCTCTTGCCGCCAAGGGAATGCCTGACAACTTGAAAGACGTTTTGGACACTACAGGGAAATGGTTAACTTTGTTAAAGCAAGGCCTCTGAAATCTTGTGTATTTTCTGCATTATGCAATGATATGGGCAGCGACCATGTAATGATTTTACAACATACAGAAGTGCGCTGGTTATCAAGGGGCAAAGTATTGACACGTTTTTTTAAATTGAGAGACAAGCTTAAAGTTTTCTTTACTGACCATAATTTTCACTTGTCTGACCACTTGCATGATGATGAGTTTCTCACACAACTGGCCTATCCTATTATCTTGGCTGAATGATCTGAATCTAGGATTACAGGGACTCTCTGCAATTATATTCAATGTGCAGGACAAAATTGAGGCTATGATTAAGAAGTTGGAGCTCTTTTCTATCTGCATTAACAAGGACAACAGACAGGTTTTTCCATCATTATATGATTTTTTTTGTGTGCAAATGAACTCAAGCTTACGGACAATGTCCAATGTGGTACAGTGAAACACCTGGGTGTGCTATTACGCAGGTCCCAAAACGGACAACACAAACAACTGGATTCGTTACCCCTTTCATGCCCTGCCTCCAGTCCACTTACCGATATTTGAACAAGAGAGCTTCATCAAAATTGCAACAAGTGGTTCTGTGAAAATTGAATTTAATCAGAAGCCACTGCCAGATTTCTGGATAGGGCTGCGCTCAGAGTTCCTTGCCTTGGCAAATCAATGCCCTTTGCAACTAGGTACCTATGTGAGAATGGATTCTCAGCCCTCACTAGCTTCACCTGGAATTCTTTCCAACAGTCTTGAAGGAGTTCCCACATATGCTGAGCACTTGTTGGCTGCTTTTCCTTCACTCTGCAGTCCAACTCATCCCAAACCATCTCAATTTGGTTGACGTCAGGTGATTGTGGAGGCCAGGTCATCTGATGCAGCACTCCATCACTCTCCTTCTTGGTTAAATAGCCCTTACACAGCCTGGAGGTGTGTTTTGGGACATTGTCCTGTTGAAAAACAAATGACAGTGCCACTAAGCGCAAAACAGATGGGATGGCGTATCGCTGCAGAATGCTGCGCAACACCATGCTGGTAAAGTGTGCATTGAATTCTAAATAAATCACTGACACTGTCACCAACAAAGCACCATCCCATATCATACCTCCTCCTCCTTGCTTCACGGTGGGAACCACACAAGCGGAGATCATCTGTTCACCTACTCTGCGTCTCACAAAGACACAGAGGTTGGAACCAAAAATCTAAAAATTGGACTCATCAAAGGACAAAGGACCAAAGGACATTGCTCGTGTTTCTTGGCCCAAGCAGGTCTCTTCTTATTATTGGTGTCCTTTGGTAGTAGTTTCTTTGCAGCAATTCGACCATGAAGGCCTTATTAACACAGTCTCCTCTGAACAGTTGATGTTGAGATGTGTCTGTTACTTGCACTCTGTGAAGCATTTATTTGGGTTGCAAATTCTGAAGCTGATAACTCTAATGAACTTATCCTCTGCAGCAGAGGTAACTCTGGTCTTCCTTTCCTGTGGCATTCCTCATGAGAGCCTGTTTCATCATAGCGCTTGATGGTTTTTGCAACTGCACTTGAAGAAACTTTCAAAGTTCTTGACATTTTCTGGATTGACTGATCTTCATGTTTTAAAGTAATAATGGACTGTAGTTTCTCTTTGCTTATTTGAGCTGTTCTTGCCATAATATGGACATGGATGTTTACCAAACAGAGCTATCTTCTGTATTTTGTAATTTTATTTATTCATTATTTAACTAGGCAAGTCAGTTAAGAACAAATTCTTATTTACAATGACAGCCTACCCCGGCCAAACCCTAAGCCGGATGACGCTGGGCCAATTGTGCGCCTCCCTATGAGTCTCCCAATCACGGCCGGTTGTGATACAGTCTGGAATAAAACCAGGGTCTGTAGTGACGCCTCTAGCACTGAGATGCAGTGCCTTAGACCGCTGCATACCACCCCTACCTTGTCACAACACAAATGATTGGCTCAAACGTATTAAGGAAAGAAATTCCACAAATTAACAGGCACACCTGTTAATTGAAATGCATTCCAGGTGATTACCTCATGAAGCTGGTTGAGAGAATGCCAAGTGTTAACAAATCTGATTTGTTTAACACTTTTATGATGACTACATGATTCCATATGTGTTATTTCATAGTTTTGATGTCTTCACTAGTTTTCTACAATGTAGAAAATAGTAAAAATATAGAAAAACCCTGGAATAAGTAGGTATGTCCAAATTATTTGATTTCTTATTATTACTTTTATTGTCCTGCAAAGTTGCGGGGTACAGATTTTTACTGCAACCCTGTGACTATTAATCTTCTAATCTACCAGTATTAATGGCCAGCAGGCTCAGACAATATCAATAATGACTATAGCGAAAGGGGAGGGTCGGTGACTTGTGGGGGAGAAAGAATCAATGGAGGCAGCAACAGACAGGTAGAAAGTAGCAGGGGCCAGGTGGGATTGGGCCAGGTGTCAGGCTAGGGTGTCCTCAGTCACGGTCCTGGAGCATCAGGCCCTCCGGAAGGAGAGACAGAGAAAGAGAAAAGATGAGGATTAGTGAGAGCATGCCTAAAACCATAGTACACCACATTCACTAGGGGTGTTGCTGTGGACACTGGATAACCTGACTGACACACACCTGTTTGACCTCGCTGTGATACTGTCGGCCTACTTACAGTGGGGCAAAAAAGTATTTAGTCAGCCACCAATTGTGAAAGTTCTCTCACTTAAAAAGATGAGAGAGGCCTGTAATTTTCATCATAGGTACACTTCAACTATGACTTATTTTCCACCATAATTTGCAAATAAATTCATTAAAAATCCTACAATGTGATTTTCTGGATTTTTTTCCCTCATTTTGTCTGTCATAGTTGAAGTGTACCTAGGATGATAATTACAGGCCTCTCTCATCTTTTTAAGTGGGAGAACTTGCACAATTGGTGGCTGACGAAATACTTTTTGCCCCACTGTATGTTACTTTTCTGAGTCAATTCAGGTAGCATTCAATGTTCTGCGTTTGTGTTAACAATGGCGGCCAGCATTGAAAACAAAGAGATATGCAGAAAGATAATCAGCCTCTGTGTCCGTGGATCCTTTCTCTTAATGTATTTTTCATGTCAGTCAGGCACTTCTTTTCAGAGAACCCTTACAAAAAAAGATTGCAGTCAGAGTGAAATATATTGACTCAGTACACTGTCCAAAATATCACAGTCGACTGCAGTTACTGCACTTTTACTGCAGTTTGAAAACTGCAACCGATTTTTATAATCTGTAATTGAGTAAAATAAGTAGTTTTGGTCTGGTCACAAGATAATCCAGAAAATTGCGGTAAACAGCATCACACTCAGGCAGAAACTGAATGTTCTATTCTCAGCCAGGCCCATCTTTTAAAAGAAAACACAATGTAAACAGAATCTTTATTTGAAAAAAAATAACCGTTTTGTTGTGATGACAAGAAAATTCTAACAGAATCAGGTAATGATGTCAGACAGTCAGGCATAAAAATCTGAATGTTCTATCATAAAGTGAAAACAATTATTTTTTCTAGCTAATTTGTCCTGGGACAGGGTCCTCTACTCTGTCAATTAATCCACAGATAAAAGGATAAAAGTTTGTTTTCTAGTTATCTCTCCTCCTTCAGGCTGCTGCTTCTTCTTCTTTAGGCTGCTGATTCTTCTTTTTATTCTTCAGGCTGCTGCTGCCTCTTCTTCTTTAGGCTGCTGCTTCTTCTTTTTATTCTTTAGGCTGCTGCTTCTTCTTTTTATTCTTCAGGCTGCTTCTGCTTCTTCTTCAGGCTGCTGCTTCTTCTTCAGACTGCTTTTGCTTCTTCAGGCTGCTGCTGCTTCTTCTTCAGGCTGCTGCTGCTTCTTCTTCTTTAGGCTGCTGCTTCTTCTTTCTCTTCTTCAGGCTGCTGCTGCTTCTTTTTCAGGCTGCTGCTTCTTCTTCTTCTTCTTCAGGCTGCTGCTGCTTCTTCTTCATGCAGCTGCTTCTTCTGCTTCTTCTTCAGGCTGCTGCTTCTTCTTTTTCTTCTTCAGGCTGCTGCTTCTTCTTCTGGCTGCTGCTTCTTCTTCTTCGGGCTGCTGCTTCTTCTTCTTCTTCTTCTTCGGGCTGCTGCTTCTTCTTCTTCTTCTTCGGGCTGCTGCTTCTTCTTCTTCTTCTTTAGGCTGCTGCTTCTTCTTCTTCTTCTTCAGGATGCTTCTGCTTCTTCTTCAGGCTGCTGATTCTTCTTGTTATTCTTCAGGCTGCTTCTACTTCTTCTTCAGGCTGCTGCTTCTTCTTCTTTTTATTCTTCAGGCTGTTTCTGCATCTTCTTCAGGCTGCTGCTTCTTCTTTTTATTCTTTAGGCTGCTGCTTCTTCTTTTTATTCTTCAGGCTGCTGCTTCTTTTTATTCTTCAGGCTGCTGCTTCTTCTTCTTCTTTTTATTCTTTAAGCTGCTGCTTCTTCTTTTTATTCTTTAGGCTGCTGCTTCTTCTTTTTATTCTTCAGGCTGCTGCTTCTTCTTTTTATTATTTAGGCTGCTGCTTCTTCTTTTTATTCTTCAGGCTGCTGCTTCTTCTTTTTATTCTTTAGGCTGCTGCTTCTTCTTTTTATTCTTCAGGCTGCTGCTTCTTTTTATTCTTCAGGCTGCTGCTTCTTTTTATTCTTCAGGCTGCTGCTTCTTCTTTTTCTTTTTATTCTTCAGGCTGCTGCTGCCTCTTCTTCTTCTTTTTATTCTTCAGGCTGCTGCTGCCTCTTCTTCTTCTTCTTTTTATTCTTCAGGCTGCTTCTGCTTCTTCTTCTTCTTCTTTTTATTCTTCAGGCTGCTGCTTCTTCTTCTTCTTTTTATTCTTCAGGCTGCTGCTTCTTCTTCTTATTTTTATTCTTCAGGCTGCTGCTGCCTCTTCTTATTCTTCTTCTTCTTTTTCTTCTGGTGGTTGGCAACCAACTTCAAGGTGCGTTACCACTACAGACTGGACTGGAGCATAGGCCTCAGTTCATCTTTCAATCACCAACGTGGGTATATACTCCTAAAAACCAATGAGGAGATGGGAGGTGTTAAGCGTTAAGCGTCACAAATAGAACCACATTCTATTTTAGCGTCTGGCTATGCAGATGCTCTTTTACATGCGTGAGCAGTGTGAGTGTAATGATTGAATAACATGTATGTGTACATTTATTTTGCAACTCTCGCGCACAGGACACGAGCGGTGTGGTCTGGTCAGGATAGAAACAATAACGACAGGTGTGATGGAAACAGGAAGAATTGTATTGTATAAATGCCGACAGATAACTTATTTGTTCAACATGGTGGGATACTTTGGTGCCGGTAAAATTAATAATACGAGAAATGGCGGTGGAAATGCCTTTTTGAGCAAATATTGATATAATAACCATCATATTGAAGTAAACGTGGAGTCACACGATGATATGGTGTGTGGTCTTCCCACTACAACACTGGAAACCATGCGGTTTAAACCTATTAGGCTACAGATTAAATAATTTACGATGAGCTTCACAGGGTGGTGAAAATGCACGATGACCTTGATGTTCCTTTCCAATAAATATTTCAGGTCTTATTATGGTGACAAGATGATCAATGCTAGGCCGCTGTTTAATTAAATAAAATTATCGCTCTTATCCATAACCTCATCATGTAGACTATCCTACCTGCACAGTATACGCCTTCCTAATATTGATGGACATCCTTTTGGTGATGGACACTTGTTGATACACATGGGAAACTGTTGAGCGTGAAAAACCCATCAGAGTCGTAGTTTTTGACACAAACCGGTGTGCCTGGCACCTGGTACCCCGTTCAAACGCACTTAATTATTTTGTCTTGCCCATTCACCCTCCGAATACACATTACACAATCCATGTCTCATTGCTTAAAAATCCTTCTTTAACCTGTCTCCTCCCCTTCATCTACACAGGGGATTTAACAAGTAACATCAATAAGGGATCATAGCTTTCACCTGGATTCGCCTGGTCTGTCTATGTCATGGAAAGAGCAGGTGTTCTTAATGTTTGTATACTCAGTGTACATGCCTACCTTGATGTGAATTACATGCATGTCACTGGCTTTTTATCTATTTGACCACAAGAGGGACACCTCCTCCTATACTGTAGACAAACCACTGACAAAGTCACTGTTACTCACTGTTCGAAATACTCAACACCCACACATACTCTCAAAGGGACACTTATGCTTTCACTCTTATGCCCTCATTCTTTTCTGAGCCCTCCAGATGACCCTAATCAGTGAGCTCAAATCTCTCCACTAAAAATCCCTATAGTCACTGGAAACAGTGCACAATTACTCTGCTGAGTTTAAATGATTATTTGCAACCTTTTAACATCCTCATTTCACTGAAGGGCCAGATGGGAGGAAGAACATCAACATCCTCTGAGGTAGGCCAGTTCTGGAGGAACACATTTACTAACATCAGAGGCATACTCTGTGTGAGTGTCAGGTCTGTGTGTGAGCGTCAGGTCTGTGTGTGAGCGTCAGGTCTGTGTCTGAGCGTCAGGTTTGTGTGTGAGCATCAGGTTTGTGTGTGAGCGTCAGGTCTGTGTGTGAGCGTCAGGTGTGTGTGTGAGCGTCAGGTTTGTGTGTGAGCGTCAGGTTTGTGTGTGAGCGTCAGGACTGTGTGTGAGCGTCAGGTCTGTGTGTGAGCATCAGGTCTGTGTGCACGTGCCTATGAGGTGCCAAGAGTTTGTTAAAAGAGATGCGATTTTGTATGAAATGTTTCCATGTACACTGTGGCCAGTTTATTGTGTACACCCATCTAGTACCAGGTGGGACCCCTTTGCCTCCATAACAAGATTAATTCTTTGGGGCATGGAAACATGCCCCAAAGACCTCCCCTGCTGAGGGGAGGCCGGCTCATGAAAATGTTTGGAATGGAGTGAATAGTATCAAGCACATGAAAACCACGTGTTTGATACCGTTCCATTTATTCGGTTCCAACCATTAATATGAGCCCCTCCTCCCCAATAAAGGTGTCACTGGCCACCGATGGTGATCGCATGCCCACTGGAGCCGTTTCTTGTTGTTTTTAACTGATAGGAGTGGAACCCAGTAAGGTCACCTGCTACAATAGCCCATCCATGACAAGGATCAACAAGTTGTGTGTTCCAAGATGCCGTTCTGCACACTACTGTTGTACCGACCGTTATATGCCTGTTTGTGGCCCTTTTAGCTTGCACAATTTTTGCCATTCTCCTTCAATACTCATTGACAAGCTGTTTTCTCCCACAGGACTGCTGCTGACTGGATGTTTTTTGTTTGTTTCACCATTCTCGGTAAACCCTAGACACTTTCATGCGTGAAGAGCCCAGGAAGCTGTCATTTCCCGAAATATTGGAACCGGCGCGCCTGGTTGCTTTGGTCACTCGTTTTGCCCATTCTTTATTTCTTACCCCTTTTTCTCCCCAATTTAGTAGTATCCAATTGGTAATTACAGTCTTGCAACTCCCGTACAGACTTGGGAGACGCGAAGGTCGAGAGCCACGCGTCCTCTGAAACACGATCCTGCCAAGCCACTCTGCTTCTTGACACACTGCTCGCTTAACCCGGAACCCAGCCACATCAGTGTGTCGGAGGAAACACAGTACAACTGCCGACCGAAGTCAGCGTGCATGAGCCAGGTCCGCCACAAGGAGTCGCTAGAGCACGATGGGACAAGGACATACCGGCCAGCCAAACCCTTCACTAACCCAGATGACGCTGGGCCAATTGTACACTGCCTCATGGGTCTCTCAGAGCCTGGGATCGAACCCGGGTCTGAAGTGATGCCTCTAGCACTGTGATGCAGTGCCTTAGACCGCTGCGCCACTCGGGAAGCCGTTTTGCCCATTCTAACATTGAATTCAACAGTAACTGAATGACTCAATGCCTGTCTGCCTGCTTTATATAGAAAGCCACAGCCACATGACTGATTGTGGCTCATTCATTGAGTTCAATTGAGTTACAATTGGCTCATTATTTTCCCCTCCTCTCCCCTGTAACTATTCCCCATGTCACTGCTGTCAATGAGAATGTGTTCTCAGTCAACTTATCTGGTAAAATAAGGGTTAAATAAAAAATAAATAAATAGTCTGTAAAAGAAAACAATTTTTGTGAACGACGTGGTGTACCTAATAAACAGGCCACACCATTGTAACACAACACTCAAGTCCATATAAGAAGGTAAAAAGGAACACACAGTCACACGATGATGAGTCAGTGCCCAGTGGCAGGGACATTGAGTGGGGTAAGAGCGGTCATCAGAAGGGAGCATAGTGTGCAGTACATAACAAGCAGCCTGGGAACAAGGACATTAGCATGTTTACAGCTTTAACAGACTTTAACTATATAATCTGTATGAGAATAATTTCACATATATCTTACCCATATCACGTGGCATCAAATCAAATTGTATTTGTCACATGCTTCGTAAACAGATGTAGACATATAGTGAAATGTTTACTTACGAGCCCTTCTCAACAATGTAGAGAAAAATACAAAAATTATCCCCAAAAGATTGTACACGAGTACTAAATACACAATGAGTAACGATAACTTGGCTATATACTGTACATAGGGTAGCAGTAGCAAGTCGATGTGGAGGGTTAAGAGGTAGTTGAGATATACAGTATATGTACATATAGGTAGGGATAAAGTGACTAGGCAACAGGTTAGATATTGCATATGGCAATATGATATGGCAGTTCTGAAAACATTTGATGAATAACTAGCTTTATCGGCTGTCTGCTTTTCAGGACTGTTCCTTGAATATTTACAATGTATTCATCTGAATGAGTTTCTATAATCAGGAAAACACATCTACACACACTACATTACAAAGTGACTGTGACTGTCCAACAGTTCATTGCTGAATGACAGAACTATCTAGAGCAGAGTTTCCCAAACTCAGTCCTGGGGTCTCTCCTGGGTGCGGGTTTGGGTTTTTGCCCTAGCACTACACAGCTGATTCAAATATCCAAAACTTGATTTGAATCAGCTGTGTAGTGCCAGGGCAAAAAACGAAACGTGCAAATGGGGGGTGGGGAGTCTATTGAGTCTGTTGCAACCCACTTCAATGTACTGTATCTCATCCATTGTCTAGCTCTTTTGTTATTCAAGCCTTGGCTAGATTAGCAGTGGAAGAAGAGATCCTTACTGAATGCTTCCCTCACCTGGCTGTCAGGTAACACACATTGAGGTGCAGTGTACAGTATACGCAGCTGGACAAGAACAGTTACCATGCTGAGAAACAAAAGGCACCTTGTTTTCATAGTAACCACATGCATGTCTGTAATCAATTAAAAAACAAGAACAATGATTGTCAGTGCACGTTTCCCTGCAAGGTCTAGAGTAGTATTTGTGGTGAGATCACATCCACTGGCCACAGTCTGTCCCCACAAATAATTTAGTCACTTGTCCTTCGCTTGGTCTTCCTCCTCTGTAGCCTTGCCTGCAATTGTCCTCTATGCAGGACTAGTGTCTTCAGAACTAGGAAGGGTAACATATACTGCCAATTGGTTGAAAAAGCATGACTAAGATAATATAATTAGGCCCCATTATCAAGATTACTGCTCAGTTGCAGAAATAAACTATACTCAGGTTATTGGGGTTCAACACAGTGTTCACACTTCAGTACTGAAGAGTTCCTGAGAAGCACATGCTGCCACCATGGTTAATTCATTTGCCAGTCCTGATCAGTCACTACATTGTTCCTGTTTTGGGGTGTAGCAACCTTACTGAAATCTAATGGCCAATAGACCAAAGAATGTGTGGCGGGTTTAACCCCCCATGGTTTCACAGCAATGGCTACACATTCTACTGTATCGTCAAAGACATGGTTAAATTATCACTACTGAAAGTGAACAGAAGACAAAAACAGTGACTTGATTAAACATTTTATTGACTAAATTAAAGTTAAACTCTACTGGGCACCTTTACAGGGATACTTTGGGATTTTGTCAGAGGCCCTTCGTTTAATTCCCTAGAGTCAGAACTCCTAGATGTAATTTAGATGCGTTAAAGCAATGTTTGGAAGTGTATGGTATTTACTAGCAACTTCCATTGATTGCACCAACACTAATTAGCGTTTGCTTGCCAAACGATCTCCAACTTCCTTCGTACTTGTTCAACAAATGATTCCACACAGTCGGCTGAGGATGTAGATAAAAGGGCCTCATTGCCAAAAACCCAATTATTCCTTCAGTGAAGTGCAGTTGTACTCCCATGCAGAGAGAAGAGGTATGCCTGTGCAAAGCATATATAAATGTGCATCAAACCATAGACAGACTTGAAACTACCAACAAAGCAGACAGTTAAGTCACTAAGATATGCAAGTCTACAAAAGGACCTGAATGCCAACATTGAGTCCTTTGTTGCACAGACAGAATAGGTTCAAGTATGGATGGTGTCCCTCTGCAAATGGAACCACCAAGCCACCATTCTAAAAACATCTGCATGTTAACATAGGAACTCAACTAGCAATAGGACATTGCCAACACCCTCACTATGCCAGATGAGACATTACACCAATGAGATATGACTGGGAAATGGGATCGATAACAGCAATTGCAAATCTGGGAAGATGTGTCCAAATAGATTGTGCTAGTCTCACTTGTACCTTTGGCAATATACAGGCATCAAACTGCTGTAGTAGTTCAAGGTCTGGAGCAACTCAGCACATTCAAACAGTAGCACAGGAGTCACAAAACAAAACAGCTCTCTGGGGTAAAGCAGATGCACGACTACATTCTCTAGCTTTCCTTTATTATACAATCAAAGGCCACTGTTAAAGCATTTACAACTTAAGTATAACAAAATGTAGAACAGCATTAACAAAAATCTCTTCCAGTTGCATTTTATGGCAACTAGTGAAAGTAGTATTTGTACTGTAACATATACACATTAAATATGGTACATCTCAGTCCATGCAGTTGCGCACAGCCAGTTGTGTATCATCATGGTATGTTTTCATTTTAATATTTGAAGTGTGTGGGAAGTTGTGACATCAGCCACCAGTGCATTACAGTCCAGGTTGGGAGGAGAGGCACTCCAGGCCTCACAGAACTCAGCCAGACTTGAAGAGGAGGATGGCCACCTGCCCCAAATAGAAGTAGATGAAATGCTTTGTCTCATGAGTGACGTAGCTGCCGAAGTTCCTCCCAACAATGCAATGCCATGTTGGGTTATACTTCTTGTCAAATTCCTACAGGGATTTATAAAAAAAAACAAAAAACAGGGTTTAAGTAATCCATGACTACATGAGGAAGAAAATGACCTCATGCAGCCCATGTCATATTTTAAACAGCTTGAACCATGGAAGACAATTGGAATACACAGGCCAAAGGCAGCAGGCCTGACTGGGTTGATTCTACAGTATGCACATCTCACCTTCTTTATGTAGGCCGCAATGTCTTTCTCTATATTGTACTTCTCCATGGCCTGGGTAGCACAGTCCACTGCATCCTGCTGCATGTCCTCTGACATGTCAGCATTCTTGATTACTGCCTTCCTGTCAGTCATGATGCCTGCAAACAGGAACAAAACGTCACAACTAACGTTGTCACTATAGATACAAAATTACAAGTCTAGTGAAGTGATAAAGCCTGAATTCACAGGCAACTCCTGCAACTATGGGGCGGCAGGTAGCCTAATGGTCAGAGCGTTGGGCCAGTAACCGAAAGGTTGCTGGATTGAGTCCCCGAGCTGACAAGGTAAAGATGTCATTCTGCCATTGAACAAGGCAGTTAACCCACCGTTCCTAGACCGTCATTGTAAATAAGAACGTTCTTAACCGACTTGCCTAGTTAAATAAAACATTTGAAGATCGCTTGCCCTTTGATCGTCACCGTTAACTAACAGTCTTGTTTACTGTGAAAACCAAAGGACAAGCCAATTAAGTGCTGATACAATGTGGCAAACAACTCGGGTCTATCAATGTATACGAATGTACTGGGCTACTTTGTATTTCGACACAAGATTACGTTGTCACAACGACCCTGTGTAGGTTAGGTACAATACGAACAGGCTACGGAGAAACTCGATACAGGTCGAATTAAATTACAAGGCAAAAATCACATGGCGACATTATATTAATACAATTTTGAATTGGTCCCCTGGATGATGCACAGTTCTAGTCTTGTGCAAACGTCAATGTACATTAGTTAGTCGTTACATTTCTACACAAATCCTTTAGATTATGGACGATTGAACAGGGAGATCTGATTCGTGCCAATACCCTGCAGGTGGTAGCGACTGCGCATTAGTTCATAGACTCATCTTTACGATTTAAATCAAAATAGTAAAAGTACACTACCTTGTATGAGAAACTTCGATTCAATAAAAAAAAAAAACTGTATCACCACCATCCATGCGAGTCAAGTGTGAGTGCGTGTAGGCTACTAAATAAACGTTGTCACTCACCTTGTGTAGGAGATTAAGCTACTTTCCACTTCGCGATCAGGTAACTCACCTTGATGGATATAAAGCTTTGTTTACTTGCTAGATCGTGCTGCGACAAATTATTTTATAAGCTTTACGCAAAGCAAATGTGGGAAACTGCCCTGCAAAATACCTCCCCCGCCCTAACACGCTGCCCTACGCCACTTACACTGCGATTGGCTGCGCTGCCACCTCTTCTTGTGTTGCGAGCATTTTCTACCAGCTCCTCTCTGCCAGCATCTTATTTCATCCCACAATGCATCGTTGACACTACATGGTGAGGTAGGTAGATAAGACCCCCTGGCAAACTCAGGTGTACCGAGTATTTATGCTCAATGTGTAATCTTATTGTTAGCAGCATCAATTAATGTATGCGTGATATCAAATTATCTAGGCTATATTATTACATTGTTGTCTTATCATAGAAGTACAATCCATGTTTCTACTGGACTTTATATTGTCTGTGTGAGATGTACACTGAACAAAAATATAAACGCAGCATGTTAAGTGTTGGTACCATTTTTCACGAGCTGAAAAAAAAAGATCCCAGAAATGTTCAATACTTACAAAAAGCTTATTTCTCTCATTTGTTTACATCCCTAGTAGTGAGCATTTATCTTTTGCCAAGATTATCCATCCATCTGACAGGTGTGGCATTTCAAGAAGTTTGTTAAACAGCATGATCATTACACAGTGATGGGGACGATAAAAGGCCACTCTAAAATGTAGTTTTGTCACAACACAATACCATAGACATCTCAAGTTTTTCAAGGAGCATGCAATTGGCATGCTGACTGCAGTAATGTCCACCAGAGCTATTGCAAGAGAATGTAATATTCATTTGTTTTAGAGAATTTGGCAGTACTTCCAACCAGCCTCGTAACCGCAGACCATGTGTATGGCGTTGTGTGGACTAGCGGTTTGATGACACCAACGTTGTGAACAGAGTGCCCCATGGAGTTGTGGTAGGGGCAGACATAAGCTATGGACAACAAACACAATTACATTTTATTGATGGCAATTTGTATGCACAGAGATAGTGACAAGATCCTGAGACCCATTGTCATACCATGCATCCACCGCCATCACCTCATGTTTCAGCATGACAATGCACAACCCCATGTTTTAAGGATCTGTACACAATTCCTGGAAGTTGGAAATGTCTTGGTTCTTCCATGGTCTGCATACTCACCAGACATCAAGCATGTTTGGGATGCTCTGTTGATGTGTACTACAGTATCCCAGTTTCCACCAATTTTGCAGCCAAGAGTGGAACAACATTCCACAGGCCACAATCAACAGCCGGATCAACACTATTTTTTTATTTTTATTAACCTTTATTTAACTAGGCAAGTCAGTTAAGAACACATTCTTATTTACAATGACGGCCTATAATGGCCTAACCCGGACAACGCTGGGTCAATTGTGCGCCGTCCTATGGGACTCCCAATCACAGCCGGTTGCAATACAGCCTGGATTCGAACCAAGGTGTCTGTGGTGACTCCTCAAGTACTGAGATGCAGTGCCTTAGACCGCTGCGCCACTCAGGATCCCAGAGACTGACTGGTTTTCTGATCCATGCCCATACTTTTCAAAGGCATCTGTGACCAACCGATGCATATTTGTGCTCCCAGTCATGTGAAATCCATAGTTTAGGGCCTATTTCTATTGACTGATTTCCTTATATGAACTGTAACCCATTAAAATCTTTGAAATTGTTGCATGTTGCGTTTATATTTGTTCAGTACGTAAGCACATCTGCTTGAAATGACATTTTCCTGAATATTTTACATTTCCTCACTAATGCATACAACTCATAAACAGGTAGTTTGATCACTTATTGACAAGTTTATCTGCCTCATGCAGACCACCATCTGCCTCATGCAGCGCAACATTTCCTTTGCATAGAATTGATCAGGCTGCTGATAGTGGCCTGTGGAATGTTCTCCCACTCCTCTTCAGAGGCTATGCGAAGTTGATGGATATTGGCGGGAAATGGAACACGCTCTCATATACCTCAATCCAGAGCATGCCAAATATGCTCAGAGTGACATGTCTGGTGAGTATACAGGCCATGGGAGAACTGGGACATTTAACTTCCAGGAATTGTGTAAAGATCCTTGCGACATGGGGCAGTGCATAATTATGCTGAAACATGAGGTGATGGCGGCGGATGAACAGCACAATGGGCTTCAGGATCTAGTCACGGCATCTCTGTTCATTCAAATTGCCATTGATAAAATGCAATTGTGTTAATTTTCCGTAGCTTATGCCTAACCACACTATAACCCCACGGCCAACATGGGGCAATTTGTTCACAACGTTGACATGAGCAAACTGCTCACCCACTCGACGCCATACACGAGGCAGGTTCGACGCACTGACAGATTCTCTAAAACACGGAAGGCAGCTTATGGTAGAGAAATTAACATTACATTCTTTGGCAACCGCTCTGGTGGACATTCCTGCAGTCAGCATTCCAATTGCACGCTCCTTCAAAACTTGAGACATCTGTGGCATTGTGTTGTGACAAAATTGCACATTTTAGAGTGGCCTTTTATTGTCCCCAGCATACAGTGCAGCTGCGTGATCATGCAGTTTAAATCAGCTTCTTGATATGCCACATCTTTCAGATGGATGATCTTGGCAAATGAGAAATGCTAACAGGGATATAAATAAATTTGTGCACAACATTTAGGAGAATAGGCTTTTTGTGTATATGTAACATTTCTGGGATCTTCATGAAACCAACACTTCACATGTTGCGTTTTTACTTTTTCAGTGTAACTTTAGTCCAGGACTAAGATTAATCTGTGTCCGGGACACCGCCCCATGATGTATAATGTAATACATTAGAGTAGATGGTCTACTGGGATATTCTTCAATTTGGCCTCTTATTACATCATTGGGCCATTAAGTTCATATTTTACATTAATTCAAAAGAAAAACAAACTAAAAAACAGGTACGTCTTTTCAGGATTTTATTGAAAATGCTAAACTAAGAGTAAATTAAATTGAAGAAAGACAGACTAACTATACTAAATATAAACCCCAACCATCACAAATTTTAATCCCTTATTTACCAGACTTTTACGTCTCCTTCCATTCTTTGATCCAACTTCCTGGTCCTCAGTTTCCTTTTCTTACGCCAAAAACGTAAATAATCCTTATCCATATCCTTTGACTCTGCGCATATTTACCGCTCAAAAATTGAAATAAACTGGGCCATTCAAAAAGTTGCATCTAGGATTCCTTAATTAGTTCAATTGATTTGATTCCTGGAAAATGGATCCCGCTCCAAGCATCCATTCTTGCCTATCCCTTCCCTAAACGCTCCTCTGATCCGGCTCCAAGCATCCATCCTTGCCTATCCCTTCCCTAAATGCTCCTCTGATCCGGCTCCAAGGATTGGGATCCACTGAGCCACTCCTCCAATCAAAACCTTGAAATACCAGGAAAAAAAAAATCAGAGGGAAACCATTAGAATCATGTCTGATTTGGGCCCAGCCCACTTCTTATTTTGTGCACTCATGACATGTCACTACTAAAGATCAATTTGAAAATGTCAGTGAGCACCCAAACCATCAAATTCATACTTTAGAAAATGTCTAATATTTCTCAATGTTTAAGCTGAAACAAGCCCAGAGCCCCTGTCTAATATTAAAACAGCATCTATAAAAAATTATAGATAAATGGTTCTTATGTAGCATTAAAGTTTCAGTGCTAAAAAGGTTGCCAAACAATAGATAGGGCAGGTATATATATATAGGATATAGAAAATTGTGCTACATTCAAGAAACAATCATGCATCCTGTAGCAACGACTTTATCAATAGATAGATGCAAATAATCAATACTAAAGCATACCATTGCCTCGACCTGACTCCTCCTAAGATGTCCTATCCTGATCAAACAAATGAAATGTGCTCCACAACTTTTATTCCAAATCACTCTTTAATCCTTATCTTCAGATGTCTAAAGGAAGACACAAGGGTAAAATACAGTTTAGCAATGAGACTCCCGCCATCTCATGAAAAAGTACATACATTTTCCAACACTTACAAAAATATTGAACTTGTTAATAAGATCAACATTTTTGAAGTTCAGAGCAATAGGGTTTCAAATGTTGCAACATTTTTGGAGGAAAGACAACAGGTCAATTAAAATGAATTGAGAAAGGAGATCAAAAAGACTAAAGTAGGGAGGGTTAGGGAGGAAAGGTGACAGGAGGGGATACACCTACATACCAAGACCTTCCACTAGGACATCAGGAGATGGAATGCAAAAATTTTAATCTATAGTTGACTTCTGAAAAACTCAAAAGGAGGTAAAAACAAGTGGAAAGAGGAACTGCTAACACGGTATCTACCAAAATGGCAACAGAGTTTAGGAACGGGAGCGAGAGCGGCTATGGCGTGGAGAGTAGCGAGGAGATCCTCTGCCACCACGGGTACCACCACCGCGAGAGTTGCTGCGGCTGCGACTGGCTGCGCTGCGGCTCCTGCTTCGACTGCGGCTCCTGGAACGGGATCTTCCATAGCTCGGGCTGCGGGGACCATCTACTTTCACGCGAACGTATGCGGTCTCTCCCTGGTAGACACACAAAAAGAACTAGACGTTGAAACAAAAAGCATTTCCACCTCAAACGGTTCCTTCCATTGCATCAAAACAAGCCTTAAGTTCTTGAAAGGCTGCACAAGTAGTCACTGAAAATGGGGAGAGGTTGAGGGGAAAGATTCAATGGTGTTGGTAGTCACTTTACTTACCTTTAACGAAAATAGCATCCTATCCTTATAATCAAATCCAATAAAACCTAAAAGCATACCTCGTGTGATCGGAACTTGGTGTTGTCCAGCTTTCGAACAGCGTAGGTCATGTCTTCTTTGCGCACAAACTCCACAACCCCAGTTCCATCTCTGAAAACGTCAGCATAACATACATCCCCAGCCTCACGCATGTGATCCTTGAGGTCCTGCCAGCTGCCACTCTGGGGAAGCCCTTTGAAGAGAAGAGCGAATAAATTAGATGTTTTACTGAAAGTGATTACTTTCAACACTTTCCTGAAATGGTACAAACTTGCTCAATAGATCTGTGGCATAGCAATATAATTCAGAATGTGCACTGACCAACGAAACCAGGCTGGTTCTACACAACCAGAAACAATGAACTAATGTGGAAGGAATGGATATCACTATTTAGCCGACCAAAAAAGACCCGTGCTTCTATCTGGTGAAAAAGGAACTAGCCAATTAGACAGTAGCCTCTGCAGAGTCCCCAACAACCGGATGTTCTGGTTTTCAGGGGAAATGGAAAGAGCACCTGTGACACGACTTCCAATTTTCGGAAGTTAAGGCGACACTCCATCTTGACCACTTCTCCACATTTACTGGATTGGTTGAACAGTGCAGAAGAGAACCTCCCTACAGTTTATTTTCCTTCTTGTCAAGACCTGAGGTGCGTTCAGTACGCTTCAATGCTTGCTACATTCTTGAACAGACTGAGGTTTGCTGGGTATGGTGAGTTTTTAAATGGCAGTGGCCATGTCGACAGCATTCCCTAAACCTTGCCAGTTTTTCAACTGGCCGTTCAGTACAGCAGGGGACCTAGTTTCAGGTGGTTCTTTTACACCTGCTACATTACAGTAGGTTAATCTGGCAGTAACACAGGGAGTCTATTTGTTAGTTAAATAGAGAAGACCACCAGCAGTGTCATTGAAACATTAAAGACTGGTAAATTACCAATTGCACAGTGCGGTAGTGCAACCAATGATGTATATAAACCCAACCCACATTACACTAGGGTGTTAAGTGACAAAACAAACAATGGACACTAGGCGAGAATTCTACAAAACGGCAATAAATCAAATACATTGTCACTCATTTCAATAATGTGGTCATCAAAATATAGAAATAATTTGAAAACATGAATGTGGAAGTTAACCATGTGGAAGTTTTGATATTTACGTGACATGAGCCCAAATGTAAAGTGCTGTGCTTAGAACGTTCAATTCTGTGGGACAGCATAAAAAAAAAAAAGGAACTCAATCTGAGCGTTCATATTTGCTCTTTGCGATGGGTATTCCTCACTACCAGAGTAAGATTGATGTGACATTGTATTGCCAACAAGTATGGGAATGTCCTGAGGGTGTTTTACAGTCATCAGACGTCCTTGGACTGCAATTTAAGGTTAAACGTTTTTCCATTCCACAATGGTCTCAGACTAGACTTAACATAGTGAATGTAAATCCAGGACACTCAAATTAGTTTGATATGTTACATGTGGTTCTTAAGGCATAACAGAAAGGAGGGTGGTTGGTCGGGGTGGATGGGTGAGCGTATAACGTGAACATCTAGCAACCCAAATGTTGCATTTTCAAATCTCATCAAGGACAACTTTAGCAACTAGTTACTTTGTAACTATACTGAACAAAAATAAACACAACATGCAGTGTTGGTCCCATGTTTCATGACCTGAAATAAAAGATCCCAGAAATGTTCCATATGAACAAAAAGCTAATTTCTCTCAAATTGTGCACAAATTTGTTTACATCCCTGTTAATGAGCATTTCTCATTTGCCAAGATAATCCATCCACCTAACAGGTGTGGCATATCAAGAAGCTGATTCAACAGCATGGCCATTAAACAGGTGCACCTTGTGCCATGGGACAATAAAAGGCCAATAAAATGTAGTTGTCACACAATGCCACAGATGTCTCATGTTGAGGAAGTGTGCAATTGGCATGCTGAATGCAGGAATGTCCACTGGAGCTGTTGCCAGATAATTTAATGTTCATTTCTATACCATAAGCCACCCCCAACATTGTTTTAGAAAATTTGACAGTACGTTCAACCGAACTAACCATGGCAGACCACCTGGAAACAAGCTAGCCCAGGACCTCCACATCCGGCTTCTTCACGCACGGGAGCATCTGAGATCAGCCACCCGGACCTCTGATGAAACTGAAGAGTACGTGTGTCTGTAATAAAGCCCTTTTGTAGGGGAAAAACTCATTTGGAGTGGGTGGGCCTCCCAGGCCCAGCCATGGCTGTGTCTTTGCCCAATAATGTGAAATCAATAGATTAGGGCCTAATTTATTTATTGAAATTGACTTATTTCCTTGTATGAACTGTACCTTAGTAAAATCATAGAAGTTGCATTTATATATTTCTTCAGTACACTTAGCATGTTAACTAACCCTTACCTTAACCCCTTGAGCTAGCTAACGTTAGTCACCTAGTCAATGTTAGCAACAACAAATTGGAATTCTTAAGATGTCATACATTCAGCAATTTCTTAACATATTGTACATTTGGCAAAGTCTCAACACTCACGAATTGCAATTCGTAACATACAGAACCAGTCAAAAGTATGGATACACCTACTCATTCAAGAGTTTCTCTTTATTTTTTACTAAACTCAGCAAAAAAGGAAACGTCCTCTGTGTCAACTGCATTTATTTTCAGCAAACTTAACATGTGTAAATATTTGTTTGAACATAAGATTCAACAACTGAGACATAAACTGAACAAGTTCCACAGACATGTGACTAACAGAAATGGCCCTAGCCCTCTGATCCAACAGGTCCCAGGCGTGCTCAAGGGATTGAGATCTGGGCTCTTGGCTGGCCATGGCAGAAAACTGACATTCCTGTCTTGCAGGAAATCGCACACAGAACAAGCAGTATGGCTGGTGGCATTGTCATGCAGGAGGGTCATGTCAGGATGAGCCTACCGGAAGGGCACCACATGAGTGAGGAGGATGTCTTCCCTGTAACGCACAGTGTTGAGATTGCCTGCAATGAAAACAAGCTCAGTCCGATGATGCTGTGACACACCACCCCAGACCATGATGGACCCTCCACCTCCATCCCGCTACAGAGAACAGGGCTTGGTGTAACTCTCATTCCTTCGACAATAAATGCAAATCCGACCCTCACCCCCGATGAGACAAAACCGTGGCTCGTCAGTGAAGAGCACTCTTTGCCAGTCCTGTCTGATCCAGCAACGATGGGTTTGTGTCCATAAGCGACGTTGTTGCCGGTGATGTAAGGCAGGTCCTCACCAGACAACAGGCCTACAAGCCCTCGGTCCAGCCTCTCTCAGCACTGATGGAGGGATTGTGTGTTCCTGGTGTAACTTGGGCAGTTATTGCCATCCTTTACCTGTCCCGCAGGTGTGATGTTTGGATGTACCGATCCTGTGCAGGTGTTGTTACACGTGGTCTGCCACTGCGAGGATGATCAGCTGTCCGTCCTGTCTCCCTGTAGCGCTGTCTTAGGCGTATCACAGTAAGGACATTGCAATTTATTGCCCTGGCCACATCTGCAGTCTTCATGCCCCCTTGCAGCATGCCTAAGACATGTTCACGCAGATGAGCAGGAACCCTGGGCATCTTTCTTTTGGTGTTTTTCAATAGATAGGCCTCTTTAGTGTCCTAAACTTTCATAACTGTGACCTTAATTGCCTACCACCGGTAAGCGGTTATTGTCTTAATGACCATTCCACAGCTGCATGTTCATTAATTGTTTATGGTTCACTGAACAAGCATGGGAAACAGTGTTTAACCCTTTACAATGGGGGGGGGGGGGGGGGGTAACTTCTGTGAAGTTATTTGGATTTTTACAAATTATCTTTGAAAGACAGGGCCCTGAAAAAGGGAAGTTTCTTTTTTTTTGCCGAGTTCATTTTCTAGATTGTAGAATAATAGTTTAGACATCAAAACTATGAAATAACACATATGGAATCATGTAGTAATCATAAGTGTTAAACAAATCAATATATTTCATATTCGTCAAAGTAGCCACCCTTTGCTTTGATGACAGCTCTGCACACTTTGCATTCTCTCACCAGCTTCACCTGGAATGCTTTTCCAACAGTCTCGAAGGAGTATGCAGAGTACTTGTTGGCTACTTTTCCTTCACTCTGCTGTCCAACTGGGTTAAGGTTGGGTGATTGTGGAGGCCAGGTCACCTGATGCTGCACTCCATCACTCTCCTTCTTGGTCAAATAGCCCTTACACAGCCTGGAGGTGTGTTTTGGGTCATTGTCCAGTTGAAAAACAAATGATACTGGGACTAACTGCGAACTAGATGGGATGGCGTATCGCTGCAGAATGCTGTGGTAGCCATGCTGGTAAAGTGTGCCTTGAATTCTAAATAAATCAGACATTGTCATCGGCAAAACACCATCACACAACCTCTTCCATGCTTCATGGTGGGAACCACACATGCAGAGATCATCTGTTCACCTACTCTGCGCCTCACAGACAAGGCGGTTGGAACCAAAAATATTACATTTGGACATATTTCTCTGAAGTCCATTGCTTGTGTTTCTTGGCACAAGCAAGTCTTATCGGTGTCATTTAGTAGTGGTTTCTTTGCAGCAATTCGACAATGAAGGCCTGATTCATGCAGTCTCCTCTGAACAGTTGAGACGTGCGTTACTTGAACTCTGAAGCATGTATGTCGAATGCAATCTGAGGTGCAGTTAATTTCAGATTTACGAAGCTGATAACTAATGAACTTGTCCTCTGCAGCAGAGGTAACTTTGGGTCTTCCTTTCCTGTGGCGGTCCTCATGAGCCAGTTTCATCATAGCGCTTGATGTTTTATGCGACTGCACTTGAAGCTCTTCTGTATAACAACTAGAGATCTAAAAATTAATCGGCCTTACCGATTTAATTAGGACCAATTTCAAGTTTATAACAAAATCGGTAATCTGCATTTTTGGACGCCGATTACATTGCATTCCACAAGGAAACTGCTTGGCAGGCTGACCACTTGTCACGTGAGTGAAGCAAGGAGACAAGGTAGTTGCTAGCTAGCATTAAACTTATCTTATAAAAAACAGTCTTCACATAATCACTAGTTAACTACACATGGTTGATGATATTACTAGGTTAACTAGCTTGTCCTGCGTTGCATATAATCAATGTGGTGCCTGTTAATTTATCACCGAATCACAGCTTACTTCGCCAAAAGAAGTCAGGGTATATGCAACAGTTTGGGCTGCCTGGCTCGTTGCAAACTAATTTGCCAGAATTTTACATAATTATGACATAACATTGAAGGTTGTGCAATGTAACAGCAATATTTAGACTTAGGGTTGCCACCCGTTTGATAAAATACAGAACGGTTCCATATTTCACTGAAAGAATAAACATATAGTTTTCATATTAATGACCATTGGCTCGTATTTGTGTTTGTTATATTATAATTAAGTCTATGATTTGATATAGCAGTGGTAGGCAGCAGCAGGCTCGTAAGCATTCATTCAAACTTGACTGTTTGCCAGCAGCTCTTAGCAATGCATGATTACAGCGCCGTTTATGACTTCAAGCCTATCAGCTCCTGAGATTAGGCTGGCAATACTAAAGTGCCTATTAGAACATCCAATAGTCAAAGGTATATGATATACAAATGGTAGAGAGAAATAGTCGACGCGTCATAATACCTATAATAACTGCAACCTAACATTTCTTTACTGGGAATATTGAAAAACCAGCTTTCATATGTTCTGAGCAAGGAACTTAAACGTTAAGCTTTTTATTTTATTTTTACATGGCACATATTGCACTTGTACGTTCTCCAACACTGTTTTTGCATTATTTAAACCAAATTGAGCACGTTTCATTATTTATTTGAGCCTAAATAAATAAAATCGATGTATTATATTAAGTTAAAAAAATTTTTTAAAGTGTTCACTCAGTGTGGTTGTAATTGTCATTATTTCAAATATATAAAAAAAATTGCCCGATTAATTGGTATTGGCTTTTTTTTTGCTATCCAATAAAATCGGTATCGGCGTTGAAAAATCATAATCGGTCGACCTCTAATACCAACCCTACCTTGTCACAACACAACTGATTGGCTCAAACACATTGAGGAAAGAAATTCCAAAAATTAACATTTAACAAGGCACACCTGTTAATAGAAATCCAATCCAGGTGACTATCTCATGAAGCTGGTTAAGAGAACGCCAATTGTGTGCAAAGTTGTCATCAAGACAAAAGGTGGCTACTTTATAGAATATAAAATATATTTTGATTTGTTTAACACTTTTTTGGTTACTACATGATTCCGTGTGTTATTTAATAGTTTATGTCTTCACTATTATTCTACAATGTAGAAAATAGTCAAAATAAAGGAAACCCCTTGAATGAATAGGTGTCCAAACTTTTGACTGGTACTGTATGTTAACAATATGTCCACCTTATTTTAAATGAATGGGCCTACCATCCTGTTTTTTTATTTAATTTAATTCCATATAGTAATTTGCGTAATAAGTACCTATTTTGCATGAAGTCGTATAAAAATTTGATTCTAATATATGAAATTGTTGCAAACGTACTTTTGCACAAAGCACAAAGATTTGTTAATATGACCACCCTACCTTAACTTTGTCTTAAATTACTGTAATTGTGTACTGACTCATTTCCATAATATCAGTTTAATTGCATACATTTTACTTGTATTTGAATCAACTCTGATTTATTGATTTAATCCTTATTTAACTTGGCACGTTAAATTCTTATTTACAATGACGGCCTACACTGGCCAAACCCGACGACGCTGGGCCAATTGGGAGTCCTATAGGGCGGCGCACAATCACGGCCTGTTGTGATACTGCCTGGATTCGAACCATGGTGTCTGTGGTGACGCCTCAAGCAATGAGGTGCAGTGCCTTAGACCGCTGCGACACTCGCTACTAAAAATGACATTACATTTGGCCACCCTACCTTGAGATATTGGGCAAAACCTGTTGAAATATAGACTACTTACAGATGGATTTGAGGCCATTATTGATTTGGGATTAACAATGACCAGTCCACAACCTTTTCGATCACTTGTAAATGAGATCTCAACAACTGTAAATCCCTAATCTCATAGTGTTCCTGAGAAGCATGTCTATAAAATTGAGGACAAAGTATAATACCAAAAGCAGTTTAATTTTGACCCTTAACACCCTAGTTACATGACTCACCTGAGACAATGACCCTATACTCGGAGCGTCTGGATGGCGGCCCGTATCTGCCTCTAGGAGCGCCACCAACGCCCCCACCACCACCACCACCTCCACCAAAACCGCCTCGCCCCCCACCCCTTCCGCTCCGAGGGAATTCAACTCGCAGCCGATAACCGTCGTAGTCATAGCCGTCTCGTCCGTACACTGCATCGTCTGCGTCCCTGAAAAAGTGATAATAGAAAAATATTGCTAAACAATCGTCCACACAGCACTCTGCGGTGTGCCTCATTAGCATATTATATGTTACCAGTAGTTAACCGGCCCAACTTAACGCCACGATTTACGATAGTTTGGTCGGCTAGCCACAAACAAAGACACCTTCACAACATGTAAATGCCGAAACGGAAGCAACTAGCTATCAGGCCAATTGATGTTACTGTACATTCCTAAAACGAAAATAGATAGTTACGGTAGAAACATGTGCAGAGAAGATTCACGTTGTCGCATGAGCAGATAACGTTAGAGCAGTGCACGAGTTGCTAACAAGCTAGCCTTTAACGTTAGCTACCTGGGATCTTCAAATTCGATGAAGGCAAAGGGAGGTCCCCCTCTCCGATTTTTCAAATCGATGTCTCGAATAGCTCCGTATTTGTAGAACACGTCCTCGACATCTTTAGTGCGAATATCAGGAGGTAGATTTCCGACATAAATTCGACAATCGTTATTTCCTGCGGGGCCTCGCACGACGCCTCCCGACATGTTAGCTAGCAAGCTAACGTTAGCTAGTTTCTTTTAGCGGTAGGTTGAAATAAAAAGCGATTTCGCGCAAGACGGTATTCAAGTATATCACCGCCGATTAGAAATTAATTTGAGTATAGTACACAAACACTGCTGAAAACACGAAATAAGGTATCACTCGCGCTTAAAGTTGTGTACTAGATAGCTACGCTTCTCCGCGAGGGCATTCATGAACACCAGAAATGTGCCCAGTAGAGAACTAGAAATGGCTACGTCCGCCAAATAAAATAGTCCACGGTAATACAATCTGTAAAAGAGACCTGGGTCTCAGTATGCCTCCCTTATAGAATACATGTCAAATTAATAAATTAACGCTGGTGTGTGATATTGGTATGATTACGCGAATAATTTCAGGTGATCAGATTCTTAGATAATGATTGTTTGGACATTTTCATCTTGCAATTTTAAATCATCATTATTTATAATTTGCCTAATGAGTAGTGTCCAGCAACCTATTATTATAGGTAGACGGCCTACACCAATAATAGTGACTTCACAAGTGAGTGTGCATCTAAAGTATACAGACACTACATTGATTATGAATTAGGACCTTGGAGCCTAATATACTATATCAACAACCTCTCCCTCAACGTGATCAAGACAAAGGACATGATCGGGGACTACAGGAAAAGGAGGGCCAAGCATACTCCCATTGTCATTGATGGGGGCTGTAGTGGAGCAGATTGAGAGCTTCAAGGTCCTTGGTGTCCACATCACCTATTATCATGGTCCAAACATACCAAGACAGTCGTGAAGAGGGCACGACAACGGCAATTCCCCCTAAGGAGACTGAAAAGTTTTGGCATGGGTCCTCTGATCCTCAAAAATTTCTACAGCTGCACCATCGAGAGCATCCCACTCTGGTTGCATCACCTCCTGGTATGGCAACTGCTTGCATTCCGACTGTAAGGGGCTACAGGCCAGTACATCACTTGGGCCAAGCTTCCTGGCATCCAGGACATCTATAACTGTCAGTGGAAGGCCCTAAAAATTCCTGAAGACTCCAGCCACCCTAGCTATGCCGCACGGCAAGCGGTACTGGAGTGCCAAGTCTAGGTCCAAAAGGCTTCTTAACAGCTTCTACCCCCAAGCAATAAGACTGCTGAACAGCTAATCAAATGGCTACTCGGACTATTTGCTTTGACCCACCTCCCTTTTTTACACCGCTCCTACTCACTGTTTATTATCTATGCATAGTCACTTTACCTACTGTACATGTACATATTACCTTAATTACATCGACAAACCTGTACCTCCACACATTGACTTGGTACCGGTACCCCCTGTATATAGCCTCATTATTGTTATTTTATTGTTTCTCTTTTATTTTTTTACTTTAGTTTATTTAGTAAAATTTTTCTTAACTCTTATTTTTCTTAAAATTGCATTATTGGTTAAGGTCTTGTAAGTAAGCATTTCACAGTAAGGGCTACACCGAAAACGTGGATGCCGATTAAGAGCCCCCCGCACTTCTCTAATTCAGAGGGCTTGGGTTAAATGCGGAAGGCACATTTCAGTTGAACAACTGACTAGATATCCCCCTTTCCCTTACCTGTTGTATTTGTCACACGTGACAAATACAACTTGATTTGATCATCAACTACAATCTTTGGGCCAGTAGATGGTGCCATGGACCAATTTATATGAAAGTAAATCAGACGACAAGCTACAAATAGCCTACTAGTTTATGGGTGAGGATAAATTAACTAAGAATATTTTCCAGATACACTACCGTTCAAAAGTTTGGGGTCATTTATAAAAGTCCTTGTTTTTGAAAGAAAATCAATTTTTTTGTCCATTAAAATAACATAACCTTTTTCAGAAATACAGTGTAGACATTGTTAATGTTGTAAATGACTATAAGATGGAATATCTACATGTAGGCGTACAGAGGCCCATAATCAGCAACTATCACTCCTGTGTTCCAATGACACGCTGTGTTAGCTAATCCAAGTTTATAATTTTAAAAGGCTAATTGAGAAAAACCTTTTGCAATTATGTTAGCACAGCTGAAAACTGTTGTACTGATTGAAGAAGCAAAAAAACTGCCCTTCTTCGACTAGTTGAGTATCTGGAGCATCAGCATTTGTGGGTTCGATTACAGGCTCAAAATGGTCAGAAACAAAGCACTTTCTTTTGAAAGTTGTCAGTCTATTCTTGTTCTGAGAAATGAAGGCTATTCCATGCGAGAAATATGAAGCTGTAGGTTGAGGACTTGTGAGGGGTCTGTTTCTCAAACTAGACACTCTAATGTACTTTTCCTCGTGCTCAGTTGTGCACCGGGGCCTCCCACTCTATCTATTCTGGTTAGAGACAGTTTGCGCTGTTTTGTGAAGGGAGTAGTACACAGCGTTGTACGAGATCTTCAGTTTGTTGGCAATTTCTAGTATTGAATAGCCTTAATTTCTCAGAACAAGAATAGACTGACGAGTTTTAGAAGAAAGTGCTTTGTTTCTGCCCATTTTGAGCCTGTAATCGAACCCACAAATGCTGATGCTCCAGATACTCAACTAGTCTATGGCCAGTTGGCCAGTTTTATTGCTTCTTCAATCAGTACAACAGTTTTCAGGTGTGCTAACATAATAGCAAAAGGGTTCTCTAATGATCAATTAGCCTTTTAAAATGATAAACTTGCATTAGCTAACACAACGTGCCATTGGAACACAGGAGTGATGGTTGCTGATAATGGGCTTCTGTACGCCTACGTAGATATTCCATTAAAAGTCAGCCGTTTTCAGCTACAATAGTCATTTACAAGATTTTATTTTTATTTTTTACCTTTATTTTACTAGGCAAGTCAGTTAAGAACAAATTCTTATTTTCAATGACGGCCTAGGAACAGTGGGTTAACTGCCTGTTCAGGGGCAGAACGACAGATTTGTACCTTGTCAGCTCGGGGATTTGAACTTGCAACCTTTCGGTTACTAGTCCAACACTCTAACCACTAGGCTACGCTGCCGCCCCATTAACAATGTCTACACTGTATTTCTGAACAATTTTATGTTATTTTAATGGACAAAAAATTAGCTTTTCTTTAAAAAACAAGGACATTTCTAAGTGAACCCAAACTTTTGAATGGTAGTGTAGGTATTCTGTTAAAGTCAAGAACTGGATAACATTCTCAGAGTGTAACCCTACGGTAGAAAATAATCTAAAAATAGTGCAATGTGTAGGTAGGCCTACTCTTCGGTGCAGTTACAACAAATCAAAAAATGATGACTAGGCCAAATCTCTCCTGGACAGACTATGGAGCATGAGCATCTGACCAAATTACGGGATATTTTAATCATAGTGTAACCAAGATTAATTAATGAGAAATAAAACCAGAATTCTCAGATTGTTTCAACTGAACTTAATTTATTGTCATTATGATTTACTTTTGCACGACAGTATTTGATACATCACTTGCATAGAGAACAATACTTAGCTAAATCACAAAAATAACATTTTACACCTAACAGTATTTACTGTAAGTCCAGATGTCCATGAGTTCATCCAAAACGAGAAGTCTTTGGAACTCTGTGCCACTATGAAAGAACACCCCATTTCTACAAACTAGTGTCTTCACACAGCTATTTTGTTTAGACACACATCTCTAATACACAGCCTGAATGTGGAATGGCAGTATGGTTTCTTAAAAAAACCTGGAGTTCTCCATTCTCATCACACACAATAGGCCTACACCACACACCCTATCTGACGCTTATCCGAGTACGCAGCAGTTTGGAAGGTGGCTTTACATGGCAAAAGATCATTCTGAATCTCATCGAAATATGTAATGAAACAACCAAACATCAATTAAGTTTCATTTTCCTACTACCACAAGAACATGTTGTCATCTCAAAGGTTACAGTAATATTGTTGAAAGTGTCTAATCAAAGGCCATCCTTCAATGACTAATTTCATTAGACCCTTATATCTAGTGTGTCCACCAATGTGCAACATTTTTTGAATTACCAGTGTGTACATTCAAATAACTATAATATAACTCCTAGAATACAGATTGTAGATAGATAGATATGCCTGCGATTGGCCAATTGGTATGGCAGTGACAGCGGACTATGCTATTGGTTGGCCAAAGCTGAAATCACTGACTCATTAGTATGCATGATTGGCCACATAGATCTGGTCGGATTCACTGTCCCCGCCACCAGTGTACTTCCCCTGACAGGCCAAGCCATTCACCTGATAGTAAGAGAAAGGGGGTGGGGGTATGAGGGGCAAACACACAAACACTGTTAGGAGCAAACTCACTTAATGTCAACTGAAAACATAGATCACTTCCTCAAATGACCGTTCCACATTTGAGAAATTGTGAAATGTTCTTAATAGCATTGTCCAGTTTTATTAAAAACAATATTAAGAAGAAATATGTTCCTCAACAATGCTTTCGTGCTAAAAGACGAATGCCAGGTTGATTAAGAGTCTGAACACAAAGTGATGTACATGCCTCTGCTCGCTTGATAAACTGCTCAGTTGCAGCACTCTCATTCTCTTTATGTCCCCGCCAGGTTTTGAGTGCGGACACCTGCAGGGCTCGGCCGTACGAGAAGGTGAGGGTCCAGGGCTTCACCAGGGAGCAGTTGTTGATGGCATTCAGGTGGACAGAGGCCTCCTCTTCACTCTGACCCCCAGAGAGGAACGTCACTCCTGCACACACAGAAAACAAATAGAGTGAACAGTCAATGGATTTCTATCAGCACCATAAGTGCTTTACAAACTGCCAATAAATTAACCTATGTTCAATATGCCAAATCACTGGTATAGTGACTGAATCTGAAACTAGTACTGTATATACCCTCTTTCTGAACTTCTCTGAGAGGCCAATGGCCTATGACCCTACCCGTGACAGCAGGAGGGACGGTGCGGCGCAAGGCAGTGACTGTTGCCATGGCGACCTCCTCTGCGCTGTATTTTGTGGGGCAGCTGTGGCCAGGAGTGGCCATATTGGGCTTGAGCAGAGTGCCCTCCAGGTACACATGATGGTCAGACATGGCCTTGTACAATGCAGCTAGGACCTGCACAACATGGGGAACACATGGAACATGATAAACTGGCAATGTTAGAAATACATATTACACACTAACAGGTTACAAGTTGGGGTACGGTCCCACCTTCTCTGTGACATACTGACAACGCCTCAGATCATGATCTCCATCAGGCAAAATCTCTGGCTCCACAATAGGCACAATCCCATGCTGGGTGACAGAAAAGGGACATAATTAGCATCATGATTAGAAGGTGATGCTGATGTTACGTACTGCAATTATAATATTTTCTCATACCTGACATTGTGCCTTTACACTGCGTTAGCGGAGTTCTTACCTGCTGGCAAATGCTTGAATATCGAGCCAGAACATTTGCATTCTCTTCAATGGACAGTTTAGAGGGGGTGGCCTCACTGATCTTGAACACACAGCGCCACTTAGCAAAGTTTGCCCCGTCCTTCTTATACTGAGCACAGCGTTCTGAGAGCCCATCCAGTCCTACAGGATGAGAAAGAGATGAATAAGGCTGTAAAGGATTGGGATTCACCAGTGAGTGGCAGACTACATTTTGTAATTGTCAAATTCAGATAGTTTTGATGATCAGATTGAGTGGAACCCGAGGGGTCTCGGCCCTACCCTGAGTGGTAGATTCTCCATTGGTTCCTGCCAAGGGGACAACACCCTTGTCAACCTGAAGAAAATGAGGTAGAGCAGATAATAAAATACAAATGACAATGGTCAATCCTCCCCTTCACACTGATCTTCTCTTTGTCTTAAAGCCAGCTCATTTTCATCCAGATGGTGTTGATATTAATAGCAGCTATTCTATCCATAGCACTGCCATCCATCAGGGGTAGAACTCCTGATCAGAGTGTATCTGTACTACCCTTTGGTCTCCATAATGTTGAAACTTGCTCCCTTCTTGGGACTGTCCATTGGAGCATATCAAGTAGCCTTATGCTCCACATTCTCATTCATTCCTTCCCTCACTAATGTTATATACAGTAGAAGTAGGGTCAAGACGTATTCTTGCCCAAGCTAGAGACCAGAGACATAAAACATACTTCAGATATCACCATTGGCCCTTTTGAACCCTGTGCTCATACATTACCTTGATGCCCACAGTGATGCCCCTGTCCTTGATCATCTTGACGAAGGGCGTGCCGTCGTCAGCGTGTTGGTACAGCGTTTCGTGGAAGAAAATGACTCCTCCGATGCAGCTGTTGATGCGGTCGTCAGCACTGAAGAGGATCTGGCGGTACTGCCGGCGGTTCTCCTCAGTGTTCTCAACCCCTATCTGGTTAAGGCGCTTCCCCATGCTGCCTGTTTCCAGGAACATTAGAAAAAGCATGTTCACAGTCTGGTAAACCTACAATTATAAAAACGGAATAATCTATTGGACACCATCCTGTACCACTGCTTTGTAGAAGGTTCTGTCAAGCACCACTGGAAATTAAGATTTGTCTAATAATAATTTGTATAATAATTTTCATTATGATGGTTTTCCAATGCATAGAGAAGATGCAGAGCTCCTTACTGACCCACAGACTCATCAGCAGCCAGGATGCCCTTCCCTGGAGTGACGATACGAAGGGCAATCTCCTGGAGCTCCCTCTTCTGACCACTGGAGAGGGCTGGGAACTGGTGCGTCATCCTGAGAGATGGTCGATCACACAACCTGCATAGGGATATCATTAGATATCAGATCTTGCACATCTTTGCTGGTCTAAATTGATCAAAATTCACTCAGGGAAATATTTAGCTAGAGACATAGATCAACAGTAGGGGCATATCTCTCCCATCAAATGGAGTAAAGTACTTAAGTGAAAATACTTTAAAGTACTACTTAAGTAGTTTTTGGGAGTTTCTGTACTTTACTATTTATAATTTTGACAACTTTTACTCCATACATTTTCCCTCACACCCAAAAGTACTTGTTACATTTTGAATGTTTAGCAGGACAGTAAAATGGTCTAATTACATGTACTTATCAAGAGAACACGTGGTCATCCCTACTGCATCTGATCTGGCAGACTCACTAAACAAAAATTTATCGTTTGTAAATTATGTTGGAGTGTGACCCTGGCTATCCGTAAATGTTAAAAACAAGAGAAGGGTGCCGTCTGCTTTGCTTAATATGGGGAATTTGAAGTAATTATACTTTTACTTTTGATACTTAAGTATAATTTAGCAATTATATTTCGTTTTCATACTTAAGTATATTTAAAACCAAATACTTTTATACTTTTACTCAAGTAATATTTTACTGGGTGCCTTTCACTTTTACTTGAGTCTTTTTCTATTGTATTCTTTACTTTTACTGGAGTTTGAGAATTGGGTACTTTTTTCACCACTGCTCCCATCCTCTGAAATCCCAGTGATTTTGGCTGAGTGACTGTCCTTATTGGCACATTGTCAGCTGGGATTAGGGATGTGTGGACCTTTGTGCTGACTATGCAGCCCACCAAACAAATAGCCCAGGAGGCACAAGAAAGGTGAGGGAATTCTGTCAGTCCAAACCAGAGAGTTTTTCAGAAATATTACCCTGGTTCTGTGTAGCTGTAGTAGCAACATCAAATTGGCAAGTGAAAAAAAAAAAAACTTAGGAGGTAGTGATACATAAAGTTCACATAGAGACGATACATTTCTACTGTATGAGTACTATTTATTGAGAGCAGAAGGCCCCTAATCACGCTTCCCAATTGCTGATGTAGCAGCGCTGACTACAGTGATCTGTGGGGTAGCACAATGCACTTGTTGATTCATGCATTCATATCACATCCCTTGATAGTGGGTATGGCAAATCACCATGTCAACACAGACCCTCAGCTTTCGCACTCCACTGTCTACAATAATCAAGGAAAAATAGAACAATAGCCAGTAAAAAAAAAGTACATCTACCATGCATTGACTTATCATCATGTCGCTCCAACCCAGTCTTTTAATTTGGTTTAGTAAATTGGAAGACAATAACAATCCATTATAATATCTTTAGTTTTCCAAATAAAACATAAAAAAACATTACTTTAATAGCATCATCCGCATCTCTGTGTGCCACTCATCCAAAAGTTGAACATTCATAGTAGCGCAATATCATATTCTCTATCATGTAAAGCTTGCTGAAATGAAAAGTGAATGTAAAAAAAAAACTTAAGAACCTTACCTGACAGGATGCTAATTCAGAATTCACTTTTTTCACTGCAGAAGTGATAGCCACTGTGCTGTCTGACAGACTGCTGCTCCCTTGTATCCCACTCAGCTCTGTGACCTCCAAAACCAACACCTCTAGGGCGGGGCTTAATGACAGGGTGGGGCTTGTTGATGTATAATAAATAAATATGGATGAATACATTCAACAAGAGGAGGCTGTTGGGAGGAGCTATAGGAGAACAGGCTTATTGTAATGGCTGGATATGGCATCGATGGAACGGAGTCAAACAAGTTATTGTGATGTGTTTGATACCATTACATTGATTCCCATCCTCCTGTAGCTCCTCCTATCAGCCTCTTCTGCATTCAACATAAACTCTGCATTCAACATAAACTAATCCATCATTCCAAGTCTTTACAATAATAATGATACACTTGTTTTGCAGGTACAGTTGTCCCAATGGCAGTTGTCCCAATGGCAGTTCAATCAATAGTTCAGTGGATGAAACAAAGCTAATTAATCATTCCAAACAACAGTTTTGTGTTTCTCTACATAGTTTTTACATAGAAGTTAGATTTCAAGAAGCCTGGCTACTTAAAACAGCCCCATTTGTGTACACCCAGGTTCATTGCAGTATGTTGGCCCAATAACGCTTTTTTAAAAAGCTATAATAACTCTGAACCCTTCAGCGCAACCTCATTTAAGTGTTAAACCAATTTGCTCACTATTTTCCTCTAATTAGTTGAAGTCATAGACTTATATAATTAGGTTGAACTATGCCATAGGCACATTTCTGAATCTCTTGGCAATTCAGACCTCTCCTAAGACCCAGAAGAAAAGCTCAGTCTCAGAGCAATTCAAACACTCCTATGCATATCTGCATTATGCATTAGTAGTAAATAATGTGTATTAGTAGGTTCAGAAATAGTGTTTCCAGGTTTCCAGTTGATGGAAATGATGAAATATAGAACTGTGACATAGATAAGAGAGAAATGGGGTCAGAAATATTTTTTTTTTATGTGAACAAGATATAACAACAAACAATGTTTGAGTAGTTTACATAGGTCAATAATCAGGTCCATCACATGAAGATCAACAGTGATAGGCTACATTGTCTTTATGGTGGCATTTTCAGTTGATACATTTCCACTTGAAGTGGTTGGATAAAATGCATATGTAATTCTATAAAGAATGACATGCATTTGACAGTAAATACTTAATTCAATCATGCAGGCATTATATAAAGTCTCTTCAAGTGTTTGAATTTGATCCTTTATTTGGCAAGTTGAATATCTCCCATTTTCTGTATAGAAATGAAAAAATACGTGTTCCCACTTTTCTAGGATATCTCACTTGTTCTGGTGTTATTTTATGGGACTTCTCCATCCCTCCCTCCATAATTGTGTCAGTGTGCTAGAGGTGTCTACCAATGTAAAGATGTGGGTCACTGGACTAACACCACAGACATACTGTACCAGACCTGTTTAAGACAAGGGCCTGAAGGGGAATTCATTGTCAGACCACAGAGAGAGGAGCCCACTACACCTTCCTATTCAGGAGACATTTTAGGAAGATGACTGGGACTTGTGCTTAGATTATATTTAGCCGTCTCCATTGGGGCAGTAGCTATTTTTTTCTGTTCGAACCTAATTAAAACATTTAATGACGATGCTTTATCTGGTCTTCAATTTTTACATCTTATTAGGTTGCTCCCTTAAGGATGTCTCTGTGTTCTCAGAGTTTTACCAAATAGGTCACCGTCACGCCAAGGTCTTGGAAAAAAGTTGCCGTTGTGTATCCAGGTGTAGTGCAATACAAATACTGTACAGTATGTCTTAACATAATATATAAAATTTGCCATTTAGCAGATGCTTTTATCCTAAAGGACTTACAGTAGTGTATCATCCATACATTTTCATATGAGTGGCCTGGGCCCCAGCAGGAATCGAACCCATGACTGTGACATTGCAAGCTCAATGAACCACACAGATTTCAGAGGAAAAACCATTTGAAATACCCAATGAATGATACTCTGTAAGATGTATACTTTTCTGTTTGGTAACAATAAACTGAAAGCCTCCTCTTGTATTGTACTGGCTCAAACATGTGTATGTTCTCTGCTGTCATGACTGATGATCAGGTGTCTGAAGTGACTCAGGCTTTATACCTGGAACAGCTAACATCATCTAACCTAAAAAACCTGTGGAACTTCAAGTGGCTCCAAAGAAGAGGCTATGCTTAAACATACATGTTTTCTTTGATATTTCTCCTAGTACAGTGCCTTGCGAAAGTATTCGGCCCCCTTGAACTTTGCCACCTTTTGCCACATTTCAGGCTTCAAACAAAGATATAAAACTGTATTTTTTTGTGAAGAATCAACAACAAGTGGGACACAATCATGAAGTGGAACGACACTTATTGGATATTTCAAACTTTTGTTAACAAATCAAAAACTGAAAAATTGGGCGTGCAAAATTATTCAGCCCCCTTAAGTTAATACTTTGTAGCGCCACCTTTTGCTGCGATTACAGCTGTAAGTCGCTTGGGGTATGTCTCTATCAGTTTTGCACATCGAGAGACTGACATTTTTTCCCATTCCTCCTTGCAAAACAGCTCGAGCTCAGTGAGGTTGGATGGAGAGCATTTGTGAACAGCAGTTTTCAGTTCTTTCCACAGATTCTCGATTGGATTCAGGTCTGGACTTTGACTTGGCCATTCTAACACCTGGATATGTTTATTTTTGAACCATTCCATTGTAGATTTTGCTTTATGTTTTGGATCATTGTCTTGTTGGAAGACAAATCTCCGTCCCAGTCTCAGGTCTTTTGCAGACTCCATCAGGTTTTCTTCCAGAATGGTCCTGTATTTGGCTCCATCCATCTTCCCATCAATTTGAACCATCTTCGCTGTCCCTGCTGAAAACCATGATGCTGCCACCACCATGTTTGACAGTGGGGATGGTGTGTTCAGCTGTGTTGCTTTTACGCCAAACATAACGTTTTGCATTGTTGCCAAAAAGTTCAATTTTGGTTTCATCTGACCAGAGCACCTTCTTCCACATGTTTGGTGTGTCTCCCAGGTGGCTTGTGGCAAACTTTAAACAACACTTTTTATGGATATCTTTAAGAAATGGCTTTCTTCTTGCCACTCTTCCATAAAGGCCAGATTTGTGCAATATACGACTGATTGTTGTCCTATGGACAGAGTCTCCCACCTCAGCTGTAGATCTCTGCAGTTCATCCAGAGTGATCATGGGCCTCTTGGCTGCATCTCTGATCAGTCTTCTCCTTGTATGAGCTGAAAGTTTAGAGGGACGGCCAGGTCTTGGTAGATTTGCAGTGGTCTGATACTCCTTCCATTTCAATATTATCGCTTGCACAGTGCTCCTTGGATGTTTAAAGCTTGGGAAATCTTTTTGTATCTAAATCCGGCTTTAAACTTCTTCACAACAGTATCTCGGACCTGCCTGGTGTGTTCCTTGTTCTTCATGATGCTCTCTGCGCTTTTAACGGACCTCTGAGACTATCACAGTGCAGGTGCATTTATACGGAGACTTGATTACACACAGGTGGATTGCATTTATCATCATTAGTCATTTAGGTCAACATTGGATCATTCAGAGATCCTCACTGAACGTCTGGAGAGAGTTTGCTGCACTGAAAGTAAAGGGGCTGAATAATTTTGCACGCCCAATTTTTCAGTTTTTGATTTGTTAAAAAAGTTTGAAATATCCAATAAATGTCGTTCCACTTCATGATTGTGTCCCACTTGTTGTTGATTCTTCACAAAAAAATACAGTTTTATATCTTTATGTTTGAAGCCTGAAATGTGGCAAAAGGTCCCAAAGTTCAAGGGGGCCGAATACTTTCACAAGGCACTGTATATCATGACAGGAGACAACTCCATCGTGAGTTTATAGGGGCTTTCATTATTCAGCTGTTACTGTGGTTGGGTAAAACACGTAAAAAATTTGTGAAATCTAATGAGAAATGGGTATACAGCAAGACTTTGTGAACAGTCAAAGGCATTGTGATCAGTCACACAACAGTCAATCAAATAATTGATGGCCTAGGCAATCAAACATCAAATTACACAGAAAAAAACATTGTTAAAAAAATATATGTGAAAGGATTTTCAGGAAAATATAGATATTTTTATATAAATTTAATGACAAAGGTAAAAGGTCAAACATGCAGGTGGTTGATCCACATTTTAAAATAGTGTGCTGTTACAGGCAGTGCCTTGAGAGGCTTTGAGTTTCAGTACTGTTAATCTCAATGGGAAATATAATTGTTATAAACCCTTTTTGGTAAATGGTGGTTTTCAGTGTATTAAAGCTCATCTATATTTATCACCCCATTAAATGGGTATGCAAAGAGGTATACAGAGGAAAAGAGGGAGCCAAATAGGTAAAGTAAATAAAGAAAACACAGTCGTGGTCAAAAGTTTTGAGAATGACACAAATATAGATTTTCAAAGTCTGCTGCTTATGTTTATCAGCGGCAGGGACTGGGAGACTAGTCAGGAGGGAAAGATGAACGGAGCAAAGTACAGAGATACACTTGATTAAAACAAGTTCCAGAGTGCTCAGGACCTCAGACTGGGGCGAAGGTTCACCTTTCAACAGGACAACAACCCTAGGCACACAGCCAAGATAATGCAAGAGCAGCGTCGGGATAAGTCTCTGAATGTCCATGAGTGGCCCAGCCAGAGCCCGAGCCAGATCGAACATCTCTGGAGAGACCTGAAAATAGCTGTACAGCAGGCGATGGGCTGGGTTCTTGCATAGGAGCTGGAGTCACAAACAGGATGGAGAAAGAGAGAAAAGCATTGAGAATTTGTTGTGATGGTATTTTGTTGATACTCTGAGACAATCCTACTACAGATGACTTCTGACCTCTGTGAGCAGAAGGGCTAGTGCAGGCCTGAAGGTCTTGGGTATGGAGTATGGGCAGTCTCTGACCTTTCTCAGCATGTTGCAGTGGTCTGGCTCTGGAGGTACAGGGAACTATGGAGATGACAGAATTAGCACCAACAACATCTCTAGACTAGCATTTAGATTTGCATGACAGGACAGCTTAAAAGAAGAAGAAAAACAACCTTTCTAACAGCTATTACATCATCACATATTAATTGAATTAAGATGAACTGTGGTGGTGACCACACCTTTCCAGTCACCATTGAGAACAACAGAATGCCGAGAGACCACCAATCAGCAGCATGGCTGTAGGGACCCCCACTCAGGACTTCAGGAGCTGTTTGGACAGAGGACCATCCCAGTGAGATTATAATAGGTGACTCATGTGTAGTGACCATTAACTTTGCCTGATCCCATGAATCTCACCCATGTATTGGATTGTCCCACAAATTGTAAATGCTCTTGCGCCCCGCTCAAGACGGCGAGAAAGTCCAAAGTCAGCTAAACGCAGGTGACCTGCATCAAACAGATACAGCAGTATTTTACATACAGTACTTTACAAATCCAATTCCGGTTATTCTACCTGACTAATATGAAGCTTAAACTGCTTTCAACATAAAAATGATATCTTGGAGCATATTCCCAACAACAACAACACTGAAGTGTCCACTGTATTATAAGGCCCTCTAGTGTTGTCTTATATTTTTTGCAGTAGAAAGTAAACTACACCATACGTCAAATGTATGCATGTGTAAAGAACGTCACGCTGTTTGCTTAGCGAGTACAACTTCCTCCCGAATCGGCCTGGTTGCGAACTCGGGATCTCTGCCTCGCAAAATACACGTGACCGTCCTCCCTCAAGCGGCTTAGCTGATAGCGCCACCTCAAAAGCTAGCTAATGAGACGGCGCAAGCAGGACACTTAAGGCTGAGGAGTACGTTTCACACATCCCCATGTGCTACACATGCATGACTGTTCTGTAAACTGCTTTGGATAAAAGTGTCTACTAAATGGTTTATATATGAATATATTTTTTAAGCCAGCATTACCTTGGTCAGACAGAAGGACATTCTCCATCTAAACAATCCAGAATAATCAGATGATTATAAACTTTCCAGTGAAGTTATAAATATGAGTCATTTAGTTGCAAGATTTATGTACAAAGAATAATGTTCATGATCAAAACAAACGTTCATACCTTCACATCCCTATGCATGATCCCAAAGTCGTGAAGGAAACCTACCGATCAGACACACCCATTATAATAAGTAAAGGTGAAACTTAAACAATGATCTCATACACATTTTTGGAGAATATACAAGTGTATACACACTTGAGGGACACTCACCCAAAGCACAGCCTAGCTCTGCAGCGAACACCCGAGCCTCATCATCCCCAAACTGGCCCTTCAGTATCCAGTAGGTGTACAGGTCTCCAGTACTGCAGTACTCACACACTGTAGGAAGACAGACACAGTCACACACAATGATCCATCTTAGTACATAACAAGGCTATGTACAGTACACTGATCCAGGGCTGGGAGTAGATGACCCCTGCTGAAACACAAGCACTTGAAAAGGAAGGAGCAGTGGAGGAGAGAAGCAATAGGAGAACATTAATTTGTCGGAAGTCACAGAGTTGCAAGTTTTTTAAGGCTGGGGGAAGCATAGGAAGGGAAAGGGCTGATGTTGGGGAAGGAGCTAAGTGTCAGTGAGAGACACAAATGAACTCAAACATGCCTTTATCCACTAATGAGGGTGCTATTAAAAAATCTAAAGGAAGGGAAATTCGGTTCAGAGGCCACAGGACTGTATGATACACACTAAAATCTCAGTAGATGGCAGTATAATTCTTCAGACGAGTCATGGGGCTCAGACTGAGGAGACAACAGTAAATAGCAGAAAGGCCAGATAATGCCATAGTTAACACTCCTGCTAGGGAGAGCGAGACAACCCATTGGGCACACACTGGTTGAATCAACGTTGAACTGACGTACCCAGTGGGAAGCTCCTATGTGAGACACAGGGAGGTTAAGAGAGGAGCGGATAAATAGGGATCTAGCTATATCACATTAGTCACTCACTAATGAAGAGGTGGCGCTGGGTCTGCCAGCAGTCCTGCAGATTGTGGAGGAATGGGTGGCTGAGCTGCCGCTGCAACGCAACAGGCAACACACACAGCAACAGTGTGGATGTCAGCAAAGACACTCAGTATAACTAAATGTGATTTAGGAGGGATCTGAATGTAACCAGGTATTTTCAACGATGGCAAATGTTTTTATTTTATTTTTGTTCAGCAAAAGCTCCATGGGACCATGTTTGTTGTTGCATAGAAGCTCATAGGGATAATCGTCATAGTCATTGTTAGAGCTCAGTGAGTCATTGTTTCCAGCATGTTATCCCTAAACTAAGTCAGGAGCTAAGCTAGGATAGCAGCCTTACAGGTCATCCTGCTGTGTGACCTACCTGAATGATGACCTCCTCCTTTGACTGTTCCAGGACCCCATGCTTCAGTATCTCAGACTTGGGTAAAACCTGTAGAGCAACACAATACAATAAAATGAAATGCAGGGTAGGAATAGAATACACTAGATGTGTGTAGATGTCACATGAAATATAGTGCTGGTAAAATGTGATGTGACAGGAGGCTGAGGAGATTCACCTTAACTGCATAAGTCTTCTCCTTCAACCTGTCCTTTACTTTCAAGATAGGACCAAAGGAGCCTTTGGCTATGAAGCCCAGGATCTAAATGTCATGGAGAGAGTGAGATTAAAATGTTGCAATATTATTAAATATCATTCAAGGTAGGTTTCACACCAGATAGACCATCATATAATTTATTTCCCCCCCATATAGAATAACTTAGTCAGCGTCCAGCCAAGAAGTAATAAGTTACTGATTTATCAGTTGTTTGCCTATCAATGAATTATTTCATTACATCTGCTGAAGAGACAACATTTTCATCAAAGATTGAAATCATGTGTGGTCCAGGTGTTCAATCCAAATGAAGTTAAGGAGGACTACCTGGAAATCGTCTTGCCCAGTAAATGTACGGTGTGGGAACTCAGGTAGAAAGACAGAGATGAAGCCAGGGAGAGTCGACTCCATGCCAGGCTTCTGAGGGCTGTGTCCTGGGGGGAGGAGGTCCTCAGGGATTGGGGCTCCGCTGCCGAGCACCATGCCCTGTGTGGCCAGAACTGGTGGGCCAAGGTGGCGAAGTCCATCAGTAAAGGATATTCCAATATTGGAGAGAAGGCCATGCCAGCCTTGATTGCGTCGTCTCTCCTGGCTTGGCACCTGTTTCTACATTGAGGACAGCGGCTTTCTAATTAGTGATGGTTCTAATTACAAGTTGTGCTGTGAGTAGCAAGTAACTATAGCTAAATGTCAAACATCTGTTGATGTTACTTACTGGCATATGCCACACTAGAATCATGCAGGACTAAATGAGCATTGGATAGAGATTTCACATGAACATGTGCCAACATAAACAAACGATTGTTGAAGACATTCATTAAAAACCTCTTAAAGATCAGCCCCTTTTTATTTATTTTTTGCCTAAAATGACATACCCAAATCTAACTGCCTGTAGCTCAGGACCTGAAGCAAGGATATGCATGTTCTGGATACCATTTGAAAGGAAACACTTTGAAGTTTGTGGAAATGTGAAATTTATGTAGGCGTATAACACATTCGATCGGGTAAAAGAAAATACAATGAAAAAACATGTTGTTTTTTTTGTACCATCATCTTTGAAATGCAAGAGAAAGGACATGTCTTATTCCAGTGCAGCCACCAGTATGTGAAAAGTTTTAGACTGATCCAATGAACAATTGCATATCGGTTCAAAATGTATCTAGACTGCCCAAATGTGCCTAATTGGTTTATTAATACATTTTCAGTTCATAATTGTGCACTCAAACAATTGCATGGTATTCTTTCCATGTAATAGCTACTGTAAATTGGACATTGCAGCTAGACTAACAACAATGTAAGCTTTCTGCCCCTATCAGATATGTCTATGTCCTGGGAAATGTTCATGTTACTTACAACCTCATGCCACATTAGCTTAACCGTCCCGTGGGGGGATCGATCCTGTATTTCTCATTAATTCTATTTTCATGTAGATTATCTCAGAGTCCATTCTACTCCAGGCACAACAAGAGAATTTCCCAGCAGCCACAGTGAGCCACTCCCCCGTCCCTTTTAATATAACTCCCCAATGACCCTTAGGCGCTTTGCATTAAAAACAGTTCAGTGCACTCATATTGGCCAGCTCCACGTGAAATGTCATTGTAAAACATTTACTTAAAATCATTGTTCAGTTTACATATACATTTCGGTAAACATATTAATATTCCAATGCATATTCATAAAAAAACTGTTCAAAGTAAGGTGCTCATCACCGGTTTATATTCGCTGAACTCACGTGTTTCTAAACGCCAATATTGTCGTGAGCTAGCGGCTAGCCTACTATACAAAAGGTATAAATGCATCACTTATGTGGAACAGACCGTAGATTTGTAGGCTAAATCAGTCTGAATAAACATGTGATCAAACCTGATAACGTCATAGATAGGTGTAGACTACGTCTGAAGATCTCTTACCTTGTGTTTACTTGAGTTGCTGCCCATCACATTGCTTGGTAAACCTCGATCAAACCCACATCATTATTTTCCCAATTGGTTAGTTTTAACACGGTCTTACAATGCCTTGTAAAACATGGAGCGCACATTCCTGACCCGCCATGACTGAACAGCGCGCAGGGTGGGTCTGACCATCTCGAGAAACGAATGATAACCTCACATTCGATGGTATTCTACAGAAGGCGAAATTCCGCTCCAGTTCACCCTGTCAGATGAATGATCAAATCAGCCACTCACATTCCACTAGGATAACGGCTAAAATCAAAACGCCACATTTCTGTTAACCAATCATTACGAAATAAATTATAAATTAACGGTGTAGTGACCTTCTGAGAACATACATGATACATTCAGCTATGAGAGACATTAGAACAACTATTTTATTGACAAACATTTATAGTTACATATATGGTGCTCATTACATTGAGGTATAATCCATTTTTCTTGAAATATTTTGACAGAAATATTTGACATCTTGCACTTTAAGGAAGCTGTAACTGAATAACAAACTCAGTAGGTGTAGGTACAGTTGTGATTGAAAAGAAATAACCATGGTTACAAAAATATCTGAAAATACTTTGCTTAAAAAGTGCTGTAGTGTTAAAATTTCAAAACATTATCAAGACAAGCTGCAACAAAATTATTTTTGCAGAGACTATCAAAGCTGACAGAACAACTGCCATAAAATAGAAAACAAGAACATATTTCCGCACAGATATGTTTAGGAACTGCGGTATAAAACGTACGTCTGCTGTGGCATATATGTTGTTGGAGAAGTCTCATGCAGGGTACCAAATTATATATTTGTGATCTTTTACAGGGAAGCACTTCCCAGTCAGTGTGACAGTATGATACAGACTTGAGTAAAATTCCAACAATATAATAAAAGTACAAGGCTAGAATATATCTCCCCCTGTACTAGTGAATCAGGCATTTCTAACTGTTGCAACAGACAGCATTTCTATGGTTGTCAAGGTGCTTTCATTTGAGATTAAAATGTTTTACAATCTACCTGATTTACATTTGCTTGAGGATACAGTATTCCTGAACCAGCAGGTAACAATGCTCTCAACAAATCACATTAGCTGCATCTTAAATGGCATCCTATCCAATATAAAGTGCACTACTTCAGCATCCTATCCTCTAAAGTAGTGAACTATATAGGGAAGAGGGTGCAATTTGAGACAGTCACATATAAACTATGAAATGTTCTAATTGATTTACAGGGGAAATGAGCAGACAGTGAAACTAAAATAAAATACCCATCACCCAGTCATGCTATTAATGCAACAAGTATAGGCTGCTGATTCTGAAAGTTCAGGACCATGTGTGATGCATTGAATGAAAATTAAATGTTTAATGTATGGCACAAAAAACAAAAACAAGAAAACAAAAGATACATTTGGTCAATAAGACCCTGGCATGTTTTTAGCAGAGAAGTGGGCCCCGTATGTATCCATAACACCTCTTAGAAAAAGAGTGCTGATCTAGGATCAGTTGTTACTTTTAGATCATAACAAATACAATTATATGGACAGGAGGGGATTTGATCCTAGATCAGCACCCCTACTCAGACACATTGAATATGGGCCCTGGTCATACATGAAAATGCATGCTTCATTGGACAGCAGTTGAGAGATAATTATTACATACTTTCTATATAGTTTTGTATGTTCAAATATGGACTGGAGTAGTTTATCCTAAAATAATAATTTCAGCCATCGTGGGCCATATTTAATTGGCTGGCGTGCCGGACTTGGCTCGCAGGCCGTAGTTTGTCCCCCTCCAGGTAAGAAAGAACAGGGTGTGTTATATTATCAGTCTCTGTTCCCCATAATGACCTGCTACCTCTATCTTCACACCAGAGCATACAGTATTCAACCAGGTCAAGTGTCATCAGATAATACGCTAGTAAAGACATTGACCTCTCCATGATTCCCTGGGCGTGTGCTACTGTAGCTACCATAGACTGCATCCCAAATGGCACCCTATTCTCTATACAGTACACTACACTACTTCTGACCAGGAACCATAGGGCCCTGTTTGAATGTAGTTCACTATGTGGGGTATAGGGTGCCATTTGGGACACTTCCATAGACTAGAGCGCAGTGGTCCAGTACAGTACTGGTTCAGTGGGAGTGTATGTGGGCCTATGGGTCACTTGCGTCGGCTGAAGATGCTCTTCTTGCTGGAACTCTTGTCTGAGCTGCTGAGACCGATGAGGAGTCGGGCCTTCTCATCCTCCTCCTGCTGCTGCTGCATGCTACTGTCTGACTTCCCCTCAAACGCCTTGCTCCGAGAGTCAGAGCCCGACGCCGGCTTCAGACGCAGCTTCTCCTTTATCATCTACACACAGAGGGAGGGGAGGACACATGTCGTAGGTCACTTCAGAAAATATGAAATAACATATGGTTCAAGAACTCCTTTATCATCTATGGATGTGAAAAGGAAAAAGTGACAAATATATAGGACATATGACTGAAGTAACCTATACATAGTTCTATATTGTGAGAGCTTTAGGCAGGGATTGGCATTTTGGCATCTTGGAACATCATGAAGTGCCATTTTTGCCATCAAACTGCTATTGTAGGACATGACCGTGTTGGTAATGAGAGAGGCCAGGGTTCTGTGCAGTATGGAGTAGGATGAAGTTGCCCCTATATGCTGACCCTGGGTTAGTTTGGTATTTCCCCAAATAATGGTCAAGGGGAAGGGGAGGGTGATCCTAGATCTGTATCTAGGTGAACTTCACCCCACAATGGTTGGGTTAGTAATAAGCGGGACAGGGTTCAGTGTAGTACCTGTGCTACCAGTGCTTTCCTGCTGTCCCTCTTAACAGCCATGGCAAAGTCCAGCCAGGTCCACGTGTTGTTGTGGTACTCCAGACAAGGTAGAACCAGGTTCAGATCCTTCCAGTCAACACTGCTTTTCTCTCCCTATGTGGACACACAAGCACAAAATACATAATGAAACTACATTGTCTGGGAGTTAAAAAGTACAACAGTTGTTCATATAATTCTACAATAATCATATCTTCATTACATGTCTGTGTTTATTTATCTCCCATTTAATGATATTACATATTCATACACGAATATTACATTTTCAATATTAAACATTTACTCAAATCAGCTATGGGATTATGTAATCTGGAAGGCAAGACAATGCTGTCATTTGAAAATAACAATTATTTTGCAAATCCCTGAAGACATGAAATTTAAAAATCAGAGGATTAAAAACGACGTCCAAGTCACAAAAAGCCAACAGTGTGAGAAGGTTAACATATACAAACAGATAAAACACATGACAACACACCAGATGTTGAGGTATTTTTTCCAGTCTGAGAACAAAACATGTGACCTGGTATGGGGTCAACACAGAATCATGATGACATCTCTCTTCATCTAATAAATGCTGAGTGAGATTTGTTATTTTACCTTTATTTAACTAGGAAAGTCAGTTAAGAACAAATTATTTTTTTCAATGACGGCCTAGGAACAGTGGGTTAACTGCCTGTTCAGGGGCAGAATGGGAATTTGTCAGCTCAGCTCAGTAACCTTTCGGTTACTAGTCCAACACTCTAACCACTAGGCTACCCTTCCGCAACATCTCTCTTCGAGGGGAATGTTTATTTATGAACTCACTGACACACCGACATGTATATAGAATCAATAACTGGCTTGAATCAAAGCATTGAGTACCGTTCTCCTTTAGCTAGTTGCAAAATCCAGACAACTTCTGGTACATATCCAGATTTTCCAGAAATGTTGCTACCCTTAACTTCAGCACATGGTGATACCTACCTTATAGCTGACACACAGGGGAACCTGGGGGATCTTGATGTAGATGAAGGAGTTATTCATGGCTGCTCTCTCCTTCATCTTGTCGATGTCATCTACAGGATGCTAGGTAGGGAAATAAGACATACTTCGGTTTCAATACAGTATGGAAGACCTAAGGCTGCATCTGAAATGGCACCCTAAATACTCATCATAGTTCACTACTTTTAAACAAGGCCCATAGAGCGCTGGTCAACATATAACAAGAAAGTTGGGAAGTGCTTGTGAAAACAACGAGCCAATTACCCCAGCAGATATAGCTGGGTGGCAACGTAGTACGGCTGTATGAACATTGGGGATACATCAACACAAAGATACATATTTTCTAATTTCTCATAAAAAAATACCTCAACAGCTTTTCGGAAGGACCTCCTGACCCCAGAGGTACGGTTCAAGCCCTGGGTGACCCCTTTGCTGGGGCCCATGACCCCCATGGTGTCTTCCGAGAGCTGCCGAGGCTTGATGACAGGCATGCCTGAGATACAATTTACATTAGTCATTTAGCGGACACTCTTATCCAGAGAGATTTACAAGTCACTGCAAGTGTAGTAGGAAAAACAACCACATAACATAGTAATTGTAGTTATACACCCTTCTTTGAAATAGCCGCAATCAGTAGAACCAGTGCCAGGAAGAAAAACAAGTGTGGATGTGAGTGCAAGAAAGACAGCAGCAGCACCACCACCACAACCTCAGAATGACTCCACCACCCCTCAGAGTCCACACCCTATACTCCTGTAACTCTGCAAAATGTCCAATAGGGCACCCTATCCCCTTTATAGTGCACTACTTGTGACCAGGGTCATAGTGCACTATGTAGGGAATAGGTTGCCATGTGGGATGCACCGTCTCACACAGCCCTCAAGGTCACAGTAGACCCAGGCTATTAATAGCCACCAAGGGTTACACAGCAACTACCAATCCAATACCATGTGTGGTATTGAAGAGCTGGCAACGATAATGGAAACTAATATTGATTGGTTGGGTGGAGAGAGGTGTGGATTTCAGGCTGGTCAACATGTAGAGGATGGATGGAGACTTGAGGGCAAGTGAACGTATATAGTACAGCATGACTGTTGCACGTCAATAACTGGTAAGTAAGTAAGCCTTGTCCGAGTCAGAATGGCCCATAGGGCAGGCACCTATCTTCTGCTTCTGTAGCTTGATGTACTCCCCCTGGGCAGGATGCTAGCAGGTAGAGGCAATACACACCAGTAGTGACCATTCGGGACTTGTCCTCCTCATCAGCAACTTCCTCCTCCTCCACATTCCTTCCTGGGAAGAAGAATCCCATCATCCTTTTGAAGAACTGGTACATGAGCTGGATGGTGAGAGGAACCACGTTCACCTGGTGACACAAACACATTACAACGGAGAAACACTATCTACCTGTATGCTCCCAATGCTTTCATAATTAAAAATGTTATGATCACATTAAGACATCTCTAATGTTATGATCACATATGTTATGAGATCTTCAATGTTATGATCAAACAGGTTAACACATCTCTAGTGTTATGATCACATGCTTCCTCCTCACCTCAAAGTGCTCCTTGACTGAGATGCCTCCCACTGGGGGGCGGACCTTACTGAAGATGCGCAGGGCAAACTGACGGCCAGACTGACACGGGCTCTGAGGACGCAACACCACCTAGGAGACAGGTTTCATGAAGTTAAAAGTCACAACACAGAGGCTGCATCCCAAATGGCCCCAAAAGTAGTGCACTATATAGGGAATACGGTGTCATTCAGGACGCAGGCAAAATAACCACTGGAATAATGCCATGCTCCTAACTGCTGATTCATGAAGCAACCCAAAAATATATTTAATGTCATTTAGGAAACCAATTTAATTCAGAATACAGCATATTCTGTAAAGACAATAAAATGAATCTGAAATGTCTCCATACAGCATGAATGGTGAGCAGGAGGATAAAGGAATGAATTCATGGATTTTTCCTCCCATATGAACAGGAAAAGATTTGGAAAACAAACCTGACTTACACAGCGACGTAAGACATGGTACCGTAAAACATTCAGATGACGGTGCAAATGCAGTGAGGAGCACGCAGTAAGAGGAAGGACTGGAGGTGGGCATTGGAATGACCCAGTCCCATGGTGGACATGCAATGTTGAATAACAAAGGATACGTCCCAAATGGCACCCTATTCCATGAATAATGGACTACTATTAACCAAGGCCCATAGGCCTCTGGTCAAAAGTAGTGGACAATGTAGGGAATAGGGTGCCATTTGGGACATATACATTATATTCTGAGAGGGATTTCCGTGATGCTGACTGGATAAGCATGATGGTGTCAACAACAGTGACATGAACACCCAGTTACTGTACCAGCACCATACATACCCTCACATGCTGCACATAGGAAACCAAGTAGAGAGTTATCAACACAAGCAAACACTGCTTTAGGAGGTCTTTGTGAGCACATTTAGGGTGCAATAGGACCTGGAATCATTGGATCAGTAACAGCAGGAGATGGAAACTTCTTGTTTCTGACAAAAGACTGAAAAACTCAACAAAAAGGCTTGTACTATAAGAGATCCCTTTCAGATGCAATATTTGTAAGCTTCACAGGTTCATAGCGCCACCGGTTGTAAAAATGAGCTGTTGACTGCCCTTACCAAAGAAAAGGTCAGAGATAAGCATCATTTCCTGACCTTGTATGCAGCGTTGGGGAGCAGGTTGTTCATGGTGAACCAGCCCAGTTCCAGGAGATGCTCTGCTGTGTCATCTGACTTGTTCAGCTGTGGAAGGAGACAGTTTAACAGATGTTTAGCATCAACATCAGGGCCAGCATTCATAAAGCGTCTCAGAGTACTAATCTAGGATCAGGTATCCCTTGTCCATATCTTATTATCTAAAAGGCTAAACGGATCCTATTTCAGCACTCCTAATCTGAGACTTTTTGTGAATATGGGCCCAGCTCTCTAGCCAAAGCACAGTATGAAAAGAGTTATGGTCATCTCCTTGTTAGGACAGAGCAGCAGTGTTCTCCCTGCCCCCTGCTCACCTTGCTGTACATGAACCTCTGCAGCTCCAGCTCAGCGATGCCCAGCTGTCCATCCTCCTCAGTGAGACACCAGCGGGCCTGGGCAAAGCAGATCTCTGTCCTGCGAACCACACTCACGTCCTCCGGCGGCTTACGCAGCTCCAGCTTATTGGTCCTCTGCAGCTGGAAGTCTTTAAAACATCTGGGAGCAGAGAGTGACATGCAGGGAAGAACACAGGAGAGGATGAGTCAGTATTCTTAGGAAGTATCTCAGAACTTCCCATGGCTGGCCGAGTAGTTTTCCTAGGCATTGAAAAGATGGTGTGGTGAAAGTGTTCGGTAGTTTGACTTGGCATTGAATGGTGTGTCTGTGGCGGTGTTGGGCTGACCTGATGAGGATGTTGAGCTCCTCACTCTTCATCTGCATGTCAGTCTTCTCCTGATTGAGCTGGTTCTGAAGCCTCACGTTGATCTCTGACAGCTCATCTCCTCTCAGATCCTCAGGCTGGGCCTGGAGGGGTCACACCACACAGGTCAAATATACTCAAGTAGATATTTCAGTGCTTTGGGGTTCGTAACTCAGGGATGTGTTTTAATCCCTCTCTAGATTAGAATTGGATGAAGTAAACTAGGAATTACCTTCACCTTTGGTTTTCACCTCACAAGTAAGTGCTGAAATCAGCCATTGCCTCGCCACACAGGGCCTATGAGAAGAGTGTGAGTCAGTCCGTCCAATGGCTCACCCTGATATTGGAGTAGATCTGTTTCTCCAGGCGTCTGATCTGGGCCACGTGCTGCCTTACGGCCTCCTGCAGGTGTAGAATGCTGCTGCGCTGCTCCTCTGGGTTACTAGAGATCTCCAGCTGGAAACGCACGCGCTGCTTCTTCTCACTGTGCTCCTGAGGACAGAGCCCACACACAACATGGTCAGAGGGTAGGACACGAGGCATCCCAAATGGCGCTATTCCCTCTTTTGCCTATTTAGAACCCTGGTCAAAAGTAATGCACTACATAGGGAATATCATGCCATTTGGGACGCATAAGGGACTTGTACAGTGCAGAGACCTCAGCTATCATACAGTAGGGGTGAATCCGAACTTCCACTCAAGTACAATTTTCACTTAGTCATGTATTGAGGTCAGTGGGAGACTAAGTGAAAATTCGACTTAAGTAGAAGTTAGTAATTTCCCCGTATACAGTTGCATCTGCTATAGGACAAAACACTGCCTAGTCAGATGTTGAGGCATCTCGTTGTTACCTTGCGTTTGGGCTCAACGTGCAGCAGTAGGTTGTTGACGATGTCCAGGATCATAGCATACTGCACAGGGTTGGTGGAGATCTCCAGGTCATGGTGAATGAGGGTGAAGGTGTCCACAGCCCCTGATAGTGAAGTGGGGGGAAAGACACCAAGTTGAAAGGCTCAAGCCTTTACACTGAATAACACTACAGCAACATTGTCAGCATGTTCTGACACTGTATTTGAGGATGTCGGCTGACTCACAGAATTAAATAGAACATAATGGACTTTGGCATCCAAAAAACAGGATTCAATTCAGGAAAAAGTTGATTCTAGAAACTGGTAAAAAAAATGGTGAAATGTTGTATCAAATGTTGTATAAAATAGTGCATATATGAGCTCTATGGGGTGCCTTACCAGCTTGTTTTTTCAGCAGGTCTTCCTTCTCGTTGCGCCGTATCTCTGGAGGTTTGATCTGCGTGGCCAGCTCAGGGTCGATGTCGTGGCTGTAGCCGATGTAATACATGCGACAGCTGCAACGAGAGATGATACGCTGGACCTGCTGAGTGTCATTCACCTGGGCCGGCTGGTTCCAGTCTGGATTCAAAGAGAACAGAGAGGAAGTGTTACATTTACCTTGACACATAAGTTAAAGGGTAAATATACCACTTTAAAAAGTCTTAAGTGCCACGATGTTAACTACAGAACATAAACACTTTCAGTTTACAGATAGTGTATTCGGAAAGTATTTAACAAAATGTGGAAAAAGTCACGGGGTTTATGTTACAGCCTTGTTCTAAAATGGATTAAATTGATTTTTTCCCTCATCAATCTACACACAATACCAAAGCAAAAACAAGTTTTTAGAAATGTTAGCAACTTTATAAAAAAAATACACATTTGAAATATCACATTTACATAAGTCTTCAGACCCTTTACTCAGTACTTTGTTGAAGAACCTTTGGCAGTGATTATAGCCTCAAGTCTTCTGAGGTATGACGCTACAAGCTTGGCACATCTGTATATGGGGAGTTTCTCCCATTCTTCTCAAGCTCTGTCAAGTTGCATGGGGAGCGTTGCTGCACAGCTATTTTCAGGTCTCTCCAGAGATGTTCCTGCCGCTGAAAAACATCACCCACAGCATGATGCTGCCACCCCCATGCTTCACCATAGGGATGGTGCCAGGTTTCTTCCAGACGTGATGCTTGGCATTCAGGCCAAGGAGTTCAAACTTGGTTTCATTAGACCAGAATCGTGTTTCTCATGGTTTGAGAGTCCTTGAAGTACCTTTTGGCAAACTCCAAGTGGGCTACCATGTGCCTTTTACTGAGGAATGGCTTCTGTCAGGCCACTCTACCATAAAGGCCTAATTAGTGGAGTACTGCAGAGATAGCTGTTCTTCTGGAAGGTTCTCCCATCTCCACAGAGGAACTCTGGAGCTCTGTCAAAGTGACCATTGGGTTCTTGGTCACTTGCCTGACCAAGGCCTTTCTCCCCTGATTGCTCAGTTTGGCCGGGCAGTCAGCTCTAGGAAGAGTCTTGGTGGTTCCAAACTTCTTCCGTTTAAGAATGATGGAGGCCACTGTGTTCTGGGGGACCTTCAATGCTACAGACATTTTTTGGTACCCTTCCCCAGATCTGTGCCTCGAAACAATTGAATTTGCCACAGGTGGACTCCAATCAAGTTGTAGAAACATCTCAAGGATGATCAATGGAAACAGGATGCACATGAGCTCAATTTTGAGTCTCATAGCAAAGGGTATGTATGGTTATGTTAAAGGTATGTTTTTTTTGTTTTTTAAAATAAATAAAATAAATAACACTTTTCTCTGTCATTATGGGATATTGTGTGTAGATTGAGATATTTTTTATTTAATCCATTTTAGAATAAGGCTGTAACGTAACAAAATGTGGACAACAAAATCAAGGGGTCTGAATACTTTCCGAATGCACTCTATGTAGACACTGGCATGGTGCTGGAGATAATAATATATATATTTTTTAAATATGGAATTTCACTTTAAGGAAAGATTCACATCAAGATGAGATTTTCAGCTTTGAAGGGCCAGGGTTTAAACATGTCATGAAGTAGAATATGTGCGAAGAGCAGCAGTACCTGTTGTGGTGCTGACCATGCCTCCAACAGCCTGGCCACTCTCCATCAGCTCCAGCACTGAGTCCAGGTGACGCTGCCTGTGCTCCTCAATGTTTTTCACCTGCAGAAACACCATGCACAACCAAGGCAAAGACACACGGTCAAAGCTGTGACAGCACCCTGAATCTGAAAGATACAAATATGCTCTCTACTATGCACCTACTATAAAAATACTCTGTCGTACAACTTGGACTTGAGCCCGAATGTAAACCATACACAACACATCATCATTCAACGCTACAGATGATCATTTATGGTAGTTCTTGTTAAAGCTTTTGGGTGACCTGACCAAATTCACATGGAAAAGTGAGCGTTTTTGATCTGTCACTCATTGAAAGAAAGTCTAAGAAGCGGTAGATCTGTTCTATGCGCGCCATTTCTATGCTTCCCTTTTCTTAAGCTCCATTTTTGCGTCTTTTCCTTTTGTTGTTTTGTACACCAGCTTCAAACAGCTGAAAATACAATATTTTTGATTATGGAAAAGATTGTACCATCTACACCGCTGGGATCTATGATTCTCTACACTATACTTGCTTTATCACAAACTGAAATTAGAAACTATTTGAATTTTAGCAACCAGGAAATGGCGGAGTGATTTCTGGATAGTGCATCTTTAAGAGCCTGTTAATAATGTTTTCACTGGCCCACCTCAAGCCACAACTGCCAGTCCTCCTGCTCTGAGGGGTTGGGCTCCATGGTGGCAAAGTACTGCATGCCGTCAAGCAGACAGGTCCAGGTGGTCTTCTGCTTGAGGGTGTCGCTGTACCAGGCCGGGTGGTGCTCACACTGCAGCAGCTGAGCCTTGGCAGCAGACACCAGCACGCAGCCAGCTGTCTCTGTGCCACGCAGCATCATCTACAGACAGACAACAGAGCAGGATTATAACCTTGGTTCCTGTGAGCAAACATTGTTACATTTGGGGGCAAATAAAAGTGTGATTGGCCCACTGGGCTTTACAATCCTAATCTGATTTGCCATGAACCTAAACTCCCAGACTAGTTGTCAGTTGTACCTGACAGTTGACCAGCTCGATGAACCAGTTGCGATTGTAGACGTCGTCTGTCTGGCAGGCAGCGATACCACACAGTTGATCACTGACACCAGAGTCCTCCTCTGAGAACACCACAAACTTATCAGTCTCCTCAATCAGCTTCTGCAGCATGGACGTCCCTGCAGAGTGAAGAGGAAGGAAGAGTTGAAGAAACAGTCAGTAAATTATATTCAAAGATGCTTTATGTGGCCTGGCTGGCCTAGCAGTAATACTGCAGCCTCTAACATACATACACTACACGACCAAAAGTATGTGGACACCTGCTCGTCGAACATCTCATTCCAAAATCATGGGCATTAATATGGAGTTGGTCTCCCCTTTGCTGCTATAATAGCCCCCACTCTTCTGGGAAGGCTTTCCACTAGATTGAAACATAGCTGCTGGGACTTGTTTCCATTCAGCCACAAGAGCATTAGTGATGTTGCGCGATTAGGCCTACCTCGCAGTCGCCGTTCCAATTCATCCCATCTCGATGGGGTTGAGGTCAGAGCTCTGTACAGGCCAGCCATGTTCTTCCCACAACAATCTGAATGTACCATTTCTGTATGGACCTCGCTTTGTGCACGGGTGAAACAGAAAAAGGGCCTTCTCTAAACAGTTGCCACAAAGTTGGACGCACAGAATTGTCTAGAATGTCATTGTATTCTATAGCGTTAATATTTCCCTTCACTGGAACTAAGGGGCCTAGCCGGAACCATGAAAAACAGCACCAGACCATTATTTCTCCTCCACCAAACTTTACAGTTGGCACTATGCATTGGGGCAGGTAGTTTTCACCTAGCATCCGCCAAACCCAGATTCGACCGTTGGACTGCTAGAGGGTGAAGCGTGATTCAGCACTCCAGAGAAAGCCTTTCCACTGCTCCAGAGTCCAATGGTGGCGAGCATTACACCACTCCAGCCAACGCTTGTCATTGTGCATGGTGATCTTAGGCTTTTGTTGCTCCTAGACCTTTCCACTTCACAATAACAGCACTTATAGTTGACTGGGGCAGCTCAAGCAGGACAGAAATCTGACGAACTGACTTATTGGAAAGATGGCATCCTATGACGGTGCCACGTTGAAAGTCGCCGAGCTCTCAGTAAGGGCAATCTATTGCCAATGTTTGTCTATGGAGATTGCATGGCGGTGTGCTCAATTTTATACACCTGTCAGCAATGTGTGTGGCTGAAATCGTCAAATCCAATAATTTGAAGGGGTGTCCACATACTTTTGTATATACTGTAGTGTATCTACAGTGTTGACATGGGTTGGAAACTAGCCTAGTGGCCTGACACATCATCCCTCTTTCTTTCCCCACTGTCATCCTCTATCACTATCTGTTCAACACAATCTGAAAATACCTTCAAAATATATATTTAAAAAGAAAATACCATAAAATACCATCAACTTAGGCTGCACTTCTCCTACCTTCGTGCTGGCTCTTCTCAGGGCGGCTGGTGCTGGGCATGGTTGGGGTGGAGGGGGCCGTGCTGGGGCCGCCGGAGTAGTTGGACAAAGAGCGCTTGAGCTTCTTGGCAGCTTGCAGTGTAGTGTCTATCCTCAGGCCCTTCAGAGCCTCTGTGGAGAGGTTCCTCTTGAGAACGGCTGCCTTCTTGTAGCCGTCGTACAGACCGAACGCTATGTTCCTGTTAGTGGTGGTCCAGGAGGCTCGCAGGTCAACCAGGCACAGCTTGTGGGTGTAGGGGGCATTCGCCTCATCTTTTGGGTTCCCCTCCTGTCACAATGAGAAACACCATCATTACACTTCAGGTTTTTACAAGAGATCATTTTTAGTTCTCCTTTTGACTGGAGAACTACAAATGAAGGGTTGAGACACAGAGCCAGAACAAATATAATTAATTTAAACCTGACTACAATGGTTAAGAAGCTACTGTGCGCATCCCAACTTGCACCCTATTGGTCCTGGTCAAAAGTAGTCAATGACATAGGGAATAGGGTGCAAATGGAGACACAGCCTGTGCAATCAACTTTGGGGTGTCTACCATGCCCTCCCCATCAGTTGCGGTTCGAGCTTGTGTGGCTTCCTGGGCGAACCCCCCCATAACAGTTAAAACTATATAAATATATACCAAAATAAGACTCATAAATATCAAAAAGTAACTAAGACAAATAGAAACAAATTGTAGTATATAAACACAAATAAAAAAGAGAATCATATTACACCATTACCCTATTGCTAACAAAAGACACAAATAAAACTTAAATTGCACAAATACACAAATAGAACACACTTAAAGAGAACATGATTATTACACTATTGCACTTCAAACAAGAGAAACACACACTAAATTGCTCAACTAATTGCATTACTAATTGCATTAGTACTGTACAAAGTTAGAGGTGCGCTATTTGATAAGATTCCCCGTTCCACCTGCCTCGGGCTTCCAGCGGGGAGACCTGAGGTCAACCTACCCCCCCCTCCCCATATCGTACTTCTAAGTGGGAGACCTTCCCAGGCAGTAGCCTACCTAGCTCATAAACTAGAATCATGGCGCCCACTCCGACAAGGTTAATTGATCCACAGTCCCACACAGTGACATGATATCATTGACGTGCAAAAGAGCGATAGAAAACAGATCGCGCAAATGTCACCATTCCAAATGTGTTTTTTTTGTTGTGCGGCTGCCCTGTGACACCCCCGGCAAGATGCCGCCTATACCTAAATCCGCTACTGCTCCCCATTGTCTTACCTCCTCCATACGGTTGCTCTGGCGCTGGTAACTGAGGGAGGACAGGCCGAGCAGGTGGGTCTTCTTCACCTGGGCGTTGATCTGGTGGTCAGCCGTCTCGTCCCAGGTGGAGGCCATGAGGTGCACCGTCATCAGGGACAGCTCTGACACCATCTGGGTCACGTTCCACTCAGAGATCAGCCTCCTCATCACCGTGCCCGCTGAGAGAACAGACAGACAACACACACACACACACACACTTGAGTTAGACCAACAGACAGGCTGCTCAACAACTCAGTCTCAAATTATACCCAATTCCACATATAGTGCACTACAGTAGAGGGGAATAGGGTGTCATTTGAAAAGCAAACATTAAAATAAAAACCAATTAGACCATTGCTTGAGTGTGTAAATAGCTTGTGGCATTTCTATGCCCGTGTTGTGCCCTCTCTTCTTACCCTGTGGGATGAGTCTCTGAGCCCCTCTGGTGAAGACGTGGCCTTTGCTGCATTCCACCTGGATGCCCCTCTGCTGAGCAAAGGAGGCCCAGTAATGCACCTGGGGAGGAGACAAAGTCAAATCTCAAATGTTAGCGCTCATTGGAGGTAACAAGACCATGCAACGGACAGCGCGCTCTGAAAACATGGAATCAGTAAAAATAGAACATATAAGAAGGTCTTTAAAAATGTCCATTTTATCCTATATTGACAAAGATTTGTCTGCTTTGTTCTTTGGATGTAGGCTGAACATAAGCAGTGAGTGTATGAGTCCCAAATAGCACCCTAGTGTTAGTGATTTACTCACTTGTAGTTGAGGAAAGGCTGCTGTATAGGACATCTGTTTGTAGTGCTGGCCCAGCTTCTTTCGGATGGGTCTGAGGCTGTGGAAGATCTTGCCTCTGCAGATGGGTCTGGAAACGCTGGTCCAGGTGGCCCAGAAGTTCTGCATCCAGCGCAGGGTACTGCTGTACAGGAGGATTCTGGGCTGGCACGGCTCTGAGAGAGAGAAACAAATGCCTTCAATAAACAGACAGTCAACATTAGAGCTAATGATTTAAAGATGAATAACAAAACATTATCGCATGCAAGCTAAATACAGAGACTTGATTTGACAAGCGTTCACGGTATCCCAAATGACACCCTATTACCTAAATGACTTACTTGACTGAGAGCCTGACTCACGGAACCTATGGGCACTGATCATAATTAGTGCATTATATAGGGAATAGGGTGCCATTTGGGATGCAACCTCTGTGGAGAATTCCTCAGTGAACCTGGAAAAAAGCCAAGCCACACAGCTATCACAAGGTAACTGCTCAACCGCCTCACCGGTGCCACAGTGTTGGTTGAGGTCCATGGTGATGGAGAGGTTGAGGTTCTCTGAGCGGAAGGCTCTGAAGGAGTCGTGAGGTTGTCCTGATGTCACATCAGCTACATTCTCTGCACAGCAGAGCATTACAGCGTGATGGTCATGGGGGTTGCCATGACAAAGCCACTGGAGGTCAAGGGTCATGCACAGATTTGGCAGGTGCAGGAAACAGATGTCATCATACCTGAGAACAAGAAATATAGATATATATTTTTTAATCAAATTATGAACAATTTCATGAAACATGAAAATCTAAACATTTCACAGGTGAGGCCGGTTGCAGAATTTCTGATATTTGAATGCCAGATTTCAGTCTGCCACCTACTTGGAGGCTGTCCTGACGTTGACATCCATGTCACCTTTGAAGACAAACTGCCCAGGAGTCCACTCGTAGTTGACTTTGTTCCATTCCCAGTGCATGTTCTCTGTAGTGTTATAGGGGTCCTACAAAAGAGCAAAATGATGTCAAACAATTGCAGATAATCCTAATTCTCAGGCCAACATATTTTTCAGAGGCAGTAAGTGGCTAAGAAGTGGCTAAGAAGTGTTGCTCAGACTCCGTGTTTTAACCTCCGTGGCCAGCTGATGGAGGTTGGCCTGTTCTATGTCCATGATCCAGCGTCCATGTACCAGCAGACGACTCTTGTCCCACCAGGCCAGAGGAGGGGAGGGGTCAACCGTGGGTTTGGTCAGCAGATCAACCACCTGGCCAATCAGGGTCCAAGCTGGGTCCCAGCAAGGCCCCCACACTATAGTGTACAAGGATATATTGGCTGCATGGAGAGAAAAGGAGATGGGAAAATAATAGTTAAGAGTTGAATTTGCACAACTGCCAGTATATGTTTAGAGATTAGATGACACTACATCAAACAAATTTATACAAAGTTATATGATCGTCCGCTATGTGTCTATTGCCTATTGTTGAAAATAAATACATATAATCACAAAAAAAATAGGATTGTGCTTCATTGAAACACTTTACTCACATTTAAAATCGCAGTAGAACTTGAGTGGTGGCATGTTCCTGTGGACGGTTATGTCGCCCCATGGCTGGCCAAGTGGCACAGTCTGCCTTCGGCGAGCCCGGCCCTGCCCGTCCTGCTCTGTCCCGATCAAGCGGCCTGACAGCTCCCAGTCCCGGATCTCAAACAAGTAACGAGGATAGTCCCGGATTCTCACTGTCAGAGGGAGAGAAATAATAAAAAATGATATATAGATCACCTCTTCACTGTTGACGTTGAGACTGGTGTTTTGCGGGTACTATTTATTGAAGCTGCCAGCTGAGGATTTGTGAGGGGTCTGTTTCTCAAACTAGACACTAATGTCCGTTTGCTCAGTTGTGCACCAGGGCCTCCCACTGCTCTTTCTATTCTGGTTAGCGCCAGTTTGCGCTGTTCTGTGAAGGGAGTAGTACACAGCATTGTACGAGATCTTCAGATTCTTGGCCATTTCATTTCTCAGAACAAGAATAGACTGATGAGTTTCAGACGAAAGTTATTTGCTTCTGGCCATTTTGAGCCTGTAATCGAACCCTCAAATGCTGATGCTCCAGATACTCAACTAGTCTAAAGAAGGCCAGTTTTATTCTTTAATCAGAACAACAGTTTTCAGCTGTGCTAACATAATTGCAAAAGGGTTTTCTAATGATCAATTAGTCTTTTTAAAATGATCAAATTGGATTAGCTAACACAATGTGCCATTGGAACACAGGAGTGATGGATGCTGATAATGGGTCTCTGTAGATTCATAAATTAATCTTATACAGTGCCTTGCGAAAGTATTCGGCCCCCTTGAACTTTGCGACCTTTTGCCACATTTCAGGCTTCAAACATAAAGATATAAAACTGTATTTTTTTGTGAAGAATCAACAACAAGTGGGACACAATCATGAAGTGGAATGACATTTATTGGATATTTCAAACTTTTTTAACAAATCAAAAACTGAAAAATTGGGGGTGCAAAATTATTTAGCCCCTTTACTTTCAGTGCAGCAAACTCTCTCCAGAAGTTCAGTGAGGATCTCTGAATGATCCAATGTTGACCTAAATGGCTAATGATGATAAATACAATCCACCTGTGTGTAATCAAGTCTCCGTATAAATGCACCTGCATTGTTCAGACTGTGATAGTCTCAGAGGTCCGTTAAAAGTGCAGAGAGCATCATGAAGAACAAGGAACACACCAGGCAGGTCCGAGATACTGTTGTGAAGAAGTTTAAAGACGGATTTGGATACAAAAAGATTTCCCAAGCTTTAAACATCCCAAGGAGCACTGTGCAAGCGATAATATTGAAATGGAAGGAGTATCAGACCACTGCAAATCTACCAAGACCTGGCCGTCCCTCTAAACTTTCAGCTCATACAAGGAGAAGACTGATCAGAGATGCAGCCAAGAGGCCCATGATCACTCTGGATGAACTGCAGAGATCTACAGCTGAGGTGGGAGACTCTGTCCATAGGACAACAATCAGTCGTATATTGCACAAATCTGGCCTTTATGGAAGAGTGGCAAGAAGAAAGCCATTTCTTAAAGATATCCATAAAAAGTGTTGTTTAAAGTTTGCCACAAGCCACCTGGGAGACACCAAACATGTGGAAGAAGGTGCTCTGGTCAGATGAAACCAAAATTGAACTTTTTGGCAACAATGCAAAACGTTATTTTTGGCGTAAAAGCAACACAGCTCATCACCCTGAACACACCATCCCCACTGTCAAACATGGTGGTGGCAGCATCATGGTTTGGGCCTGCTTTTCTTCAGCAGGGACAGGGAAGATGGTTAAAATTGATGGGAAGATGGATGGAGCCAAATACAGGACCATTCTGGAAGAAAACCTGATGGAGTCTGCAAAAGACCTGAGACTGGGACGGAGATTTGTCTTCCAACAAGACAATGATCCAAAACATAAAGCAAAATCTACAATGGAATGGTTCAAAAATAAACATATCCAGGTGTTAGAATGGCCAAGTCAAAGTCCAGACCTGAATCCAATCGAGAATCTGTGGAAAGAACTGAAAACTGCTGTTCAAATGCTCTCCATCCAACCTCACTGAGCTCGAGCTGTTTTGCCAGGAGGAATGGGAAAACATTTCAGTCTCTCGATGTGCAAAACTGATAGAGACATACCCCAAGCGACTTACAGCTGTAATCGCAGCAAAAGGTGGCACTAAAAAGTATTAACTTAAGGGGGCTGAATAATTTTGCACGCCCAATTTTTCAGTTTTTGATTTGTTAAAAAAGTTTGAAATATCCAATAAATGTCGTTCCACTTCATGATTGTGTCCCACTTGTTGTTGATTCTTCACAAAAAAATACAGTTTTATATCTTTATGTTTGAAGCCTGAAATGTGGCAAAAGGTCGCAAAGTTCAAGGGGGCCGAATACTTTCGCAAGGCACTGTATATATATCTTTTTTTTTTTAAATCACCCATTTCCAGCTACAATAGTAATTTACAACATTAACAATGTCTACACTGTATTTCTGATCAATTTGATGCTATTTTAAATGGACAAAGAAAGGTTCTATTCTTTCAAAAACAAGGACATTTCTAAGTGACCCCAAACTTTTGAACGGTAGTGTGTGTATATACAAATATAGTATCAATATTAATAATTAACGTATGGAACAATGGTCAAATGTAGTGCACTATAAAAAGTAATAGTGCCATTTGGGACGCACACCCATCACTCACCTAGGAAGGCAGTGAGGTTGAACGTGACTGCCCGGCACCACTGGACCACTAGGGGGAGCCCGTCTCTGGGGAAGGGGCTGACTCCGTCGATGTCCCTCAGATGCTCGCGGACGCGCTCCGGCCCATGGAAGGACTGGTCGGCCAGGGACACCAGCTCCAAGTCGGACACCGTCCAGGTCAGCAGAGACTTCCTCATGGGCGTGTTGGAGTAGAGGCGACGGGAGCGCTGGATGTAGATCTCTATGTGTTTGCGCTCTAGCGACGTATACAGCTCTTCTATCTTCCTGGCAGGCAGCAGTTCTCCGTGCTGCTTCCGTAGGTCAGCCACCTTCTTGTCCAGCAGCTGGAGCCTCTTGGAGCTCTCCTTGCTCTCATCCTTCATCAGCTCGTAGTTGTCCCTCAGCTTGATCTCAAAAACGTCATCCAGGAAGACGAAAGAGAACTGGCTGATCTTGAAGACCAGGTCTGGGGGCAGGCGCTGGGGGCCTGGGGTCTGACCAGGGCTGCTGTGCAAGGACTTGAGCCACTTCTGAACGCTGATGAACTTGTCAAAGGTGTTGGAGAAGTTGTACTGGTAGGGGAACTCCACAGCCAGGCAGGGGCAGGTGACCACCCAGGCACGGTTGTGTCGGGTGGAGAGGAAGGGAAAGAGGTGGCGTTGGTCCAGGGCCTGATCAGGGTGCGTCTGGACCTCCAGGCCCTTGAAGGAGAATATGTCGTTGCCGTCGAAGTTGAGAAACATGTGTGGAGAGCGGACGTTCATGGAGCCGGAGTGAGTGGAGAGGGACAGGGCGTCTGTGTGCAGCAGGAGGTAGTTGTGCTCTGTCACCTGGGCTGTGAAGCGGGTTCTGCCCAGTTCTACACGCACAGACAGGTCCTTGACCGTACTGTGGGCTGGAGAAGTCTTAGTAGATCCACTCTCTGGAGGATCTGCTAAACTCTCGTCATTTCTTCTCTCTGTCAGGCCTAGAGAATCACACAGAGTATCCCAGCAACCCTGGCTCTCTGTCACGTGGTGATATAAAAACATGTGGTCTGATGGCGTCCACTGCACTGCCAGCTCCTCTTCACACTGGACCTGAACAAGGGAAGAGGACAAGGCATGTGAACTTATCTGAATAACACCGTCAATCAGGAAGAAGGAATAGGCCGGATGGACTGACAGTAGGAAGAGTAACTGTAAGCTACCTCCACGTTCCCGGTGGCGACGTGGTAGCAGATGGCCAGGGTGGAGAGGCTGAGGACAGGGTTGGGGGTTTGGGCTGAGGGACAGCAGGGCTCCATGGTCTCTGTGAGAGCCTTCACTACACATAGACGTACACCCTGGACAGACAATGTGGAGCTTTCCGCCGAGCCTTGGGCCTTCACTTTGTCCACCCGCAAAGACACAGCTCCTAACACAAGACAGGAGCCAATTACCATACAGAATGTAGGCCTAACTGGAGATGGAGCATAAGGGTCCATCCAAAATGGCAACCTATATAGTGCGCTAATTATGACCAGGGGCCATAATATAGGGGATAGGGTGCCGTTTGGGACGCATCCCTAAATAACACTTCCCATTTAACTTACCTGCTACATTAGAGAGTGTGAACACATTGACATCCTCCAGGTTACACTCAATCTTAAAATAAAAGGCGCCCTGACTGGGGGAGGTTGTCCCATCAACAAGGGCAGGAACAGGCACCACATCTGGCTGCTCTGAGGCCTCCAGCTTCCTGCCATTGGCAAGGTTACAGAGGGCCAATAGGCGGGACAGGCACAAGGCACAGGTCTCGGACACCTCCAGCTGTAGGCCCTTCAGATTGGACTCCACACTCACACTCTCAGAATGACTACTGGACTCACTCTGGGGCTTGTTGAAGCTCCCCTGGGGGGACAGAGACAGCAAATATAAATAACGGCTGGTGTAGTATTGGTCAAATACTAATCAGGGCTGTGATCATCAGGTCAACACAGTAAATTAGGAAAAGTATGCTATTAGCTTAGAGGTAGGTCAATTTCAATGATCTATGAATAGAGTGTAATTTCAGAAAAGTAGGATTTCCTGTAGCCTGATTTTGATTTTCTTCATCACAACATTGGAACTGAGGAAAAACCACAGGGAGTAGTAGTGAGTAACCCTAAATAGTTAATGCCTACCTTGTTGTATGCCTGCGTTACCTGCAGTGTAAGGGAGTCCAGGATGAGGGCTTCCCCCCACACATGTTTGCCAGGGGGGTGGGGGGCCTGCTGGATGTGGGACCCCTGGCCTACCCTCCACCAGAAGTGGTCCAGGGACAGAGCGAGGCGGCGGTGAACATTCTGGAACTTGAGGCTCTCTGCGTTTGTGCTGATGTCCAGGAGGTGCTGCATCTCTACATTATACATGACATATTCAGATCTACTGAAGATCACAAATCACATTACTATATTTTGGGATGCAATTTTAACTCAACTCACTATGTGTAGGTGTGTGATGATTCCCGTGGTGTAAAAGGATATTGCATTTAATTCCCATATTTTCAGGGATAAAGTAATTGTAGTTAATGTGTTACAGACTGACAAAAGCTGACGGCCTTACAAAAACACTGCTGATGACTTATCTAATCTATCAGGGCCGTATGTTTGGAAAGGGTTGATTCAACAGCACGCCAAGTACCATGATTAATCTCTTGAAACCGCTGCAATGTTGAACGCAGAATGAACTGAAGAAAAACACCCACTCCTCTCCATTAGCATTCCTGTAATTCCTCTCCAGGCAACACTAAACTTTGTGTTCCCACAACAACATGCTTGACCTTTAATGCAATGGGAGTATATTTTGACCATGGCCTGTGTGAGTATGTGTGTGGTGCTGTACCTGAGCTGACTGAGATGAAGCCCAGGGCAAAGGGAGGAGTGTCTCCCAGCTGGACAGAAACGTTGACATTGGACACAGAGGAGCTGATCATCACTGGGGCGTCCAGATGGGGGAAGTTCCTGTAGGACGGGAGGGTATGCAAATACTCCACTGGACTACACACCACAATACACCACCAGACACAACAGAAACATGAAGATGAAGACAGGACAGGAGTGTTAGTTGATTTCAGGTGGGCTCAAAATCAAAAGATATCATGCTTTCTGGCCAGGTTAGTAATATATGTTGGATATTGTCTTTACATCAGTTTCAAGCAATGAACTGGTGTGCTTGACATTCTCCAGTCTGGTTTGTCAGTTGAAAATGCTCATACCTCTTTCTATGAGCTTCTTTCCTATGAATAAGCTGTTTCCATGGAAACAGGTCTAGCCAATGGGAGAACTCCTGGTGACGGTAGTGGATGATGCAGGTGTTGACTGTGACTGACCCTGAAATGTCCACTGATGTCACCTGGGGACATGAGTGGGAGATGAGCAAGAGACTTCAGATCAAACGGATTTCTTACAAGAGGTCAAATGTTAAGCATATTTACAAAAAGCTTTGATAATGCGGTGCAACTATGATAACTAGTAACCGTATCAATCAAATCCGAAGCACACCACTCACCTGCAGGACAGTCCTGAGGGTGTTAAGGCAAAGGATTCTCTGTCTGCTCTGGGAGAGGAGAAGCCCATCTGTTGACACACAAACAAAGAATGGTTATTTTCCACCCTCCCAGACCCTCTCTTTCCCTTCTCTATGACTACATCCCAAAAGGCAACCTATTCCCGATTGTCGTTTGTGATGCACATCTTTCTGGTGCCCAGTGCCCAGCTCTCCACTCACCCTCCAGAAGTAGCTCCAGGCTGCTCTGAGGGAAGCTCATCTCAGGGGTGAAGCTCCTGAGGGGCAGCTGCTCGTCCTCACGTCCGTATCCCACCTTCAGAGACTTTAGGGTCCAGTTCAAGTGTCTGGATGATTCAGATATACAGTCAGAGGTAAAAGAAAATGACATTGTGCCTTTTTTTTTTTAAATAACAAAAACACATGATTCATACCAACTCTGTGCCCTATGACTCACCTTTTCTGGCTGTGCATGGACAGGGTTATACTAGTATTCTCAAACTCCATGTTGACCTTCTGGGGCACCAGCTGATGAAACTGCTCCACTGCTTCAGTCTGGATATACTCGTCCTTTTCACATTCTAGAAGAAAATGACAACAGAGAAATGGTTGTGGATAATGCATTGCCAAATGGTTCTCAAAATCACCTTACAACAGCCATACAATAACATCACATCTGCGTCTCACGATACACTTTTCCCTAAAGTAGTGGACTATGTAGGGAATAGGGTGCCATTGGGACACAACCCTTTGCACTTTCTCACCGTCTGCAGAGAGAGTGCTCTCCAGAGGAGGAGGTGGAAGCAGCAGCTGGCTGAGGAACAGGCCCTCGTGCAGCTCAGCAAGCAGTGTTCTCACACACAGGGCCAGTCGGCCTGGACGCAGCTCTGGCAGGCTGACATCCCCAGACAGCACCAGGCTCAGGGACACCTCTGCCAGACATGTATCCTGCTGAGCAGTGAGTTGGGACAATGCAGTGAAATACATTATGTGAAGTAACACTTCTTTAAAATAGACCCACTTAAAAGATTGCTATGTTTACATGGGAAGAAACCCCACATACCAATCGACTGCTTTTAAGCACTTTACTGCTTAGCTGTCCAACAGAAAAGTCCCAGGCCAACCTGTTATGAAAGTTTGAGAAATTGTTATGAAGAATATGAAAATGTAAATAGTCAGGCTAAACTAAAAAGACTGATCTGTTTAGATGAAGTTAGTGTGTAGAGGTTTAATACCTTTTGCCCTGGTGGTCGAGCAGTAAGTCGATACTTGAGGTGGTCATGTACCATAAAGACTCTGACAGGGCTAGGTTTAGCACCATCACATTGATGGAGTCAATATGGAAAGACAGCAGCTGAGAGCGGAAAGACAGCAGCTGAGAGCACTGTTTTTCATGAATCCTTTAATGAGTAAAATTCATATATAAACAGTTGTGTGTTTGTCCCTACCTGGGAGAGGAACCGCAGGGCTGCAGGGCTAAGGGGAACCTTCCCTGACTCTCCTCCATCACGGCTCTTAGGCGCCCGAGGTCTTAGAGGCTGCTGCAAGTCCACTCTCACTCTGGACTCGCCCACACACAAAGCCAGGCACCTCCTGAGAAAAAAAAAAAAAAAGAGTTCACAACCTTGTATTGTTAAATTATTCCTTTCCATCAAAGGCCAAGAAAGCTGAGAGATATGCAATTAAGATATGCGGGTATAAGATTGTATAAACATGTTTTTTTAAAAACTCACGGCAGGTTCTGGTTTAAAAGTTTGCTTGAAATCCATATCCTGTCTATTTCCTGCAATAGAAAAAAAGGAGAAATGCACCTGGTTTACAACTGAATTGTAGTCTTGAATTGAAAAAGGTTGAAAAAGGTTGTATATTCTACAATGTGTGACAATACACAAATAAATACCCTTCCCAACGAAGACATAGAAACAGGATTTCTAGGGATGTAACGATTCGCATCGGTCCCGGATTCAAATGTTTAAGAAGCAAGTGCATTAGTACGTGGACCCCAAACCGATCCAAATGTAGCATTCAAACGTTACAAATCGCAGGATCACAAAATTGTTTTGCTCATATTGGCAACATTTTTTTACACCTTCGGAAAATACCTCTCATATTTTGTGACAACTGATGCTTCCTCTCCTTAAGTGTCGAACTGCATGTAACTGTGTTGAGTCATTGATCTGCAAGTCAGTTTGCCTGCCGAACAACCCCAGGAAATATCAGTAATCCTTGTCAAAGTGCGAACTGTGCCCAGCTTCACGTACTGACCAACGGAGGTAGGCGCAATGTTGCCAATTTAGTGACTTTATCGCTATTATTTATTGGTACAGGCTAGCGAAAAATTCAGGTACTTTTCAGGCTGCCTTTGGGAAGTTTCGCCACAGTTTCTATGTTTTTGATAGCATTTAGCGACTTTTGTCACTAAATTCTGCAAACGAGTGTGAAAAGAGGTCTGCGTTAAAGCCAATTTACGCTTAATCTGAAAATGTGGTTGGAAGCGCGGTATGGATGGTGTAACGCAAATTTCGGCGACTCCAGATGCATGCAGAGGCCAAATTTGGCTCCGTACCACATCGCCATTCGCCCCTCAAAATGTAAAACAACGCGGAGACCTCCGTTTAGCTCCGCATTGACATGATTGGTTGACGTTAGGTGAGGGCGAGATGTCCTGCATAAACACAAACTCCTGATCTTACGCATGTGCGTGGCACCTTCAGCATTCAAATGCTAAAATGATATACTTTATTAGTTGCGTGACAACCTATTGTCGTCTATGCACTGTTGAAAAGTGTATAAATAATTTATTACAACTATTTTGCAATGAACATTACAGAATCCTCAACATCAATCTGTAGAGTAGCACCATGGTTTAGCCAGAGCTAGTTTCTGTCCTCCTCTAGGTACATTGACTTCAATACAAAACCTGAGGCTCATGGTTCTCACCCCCTTCCATAGACTTACACAGTAATTATGACAACTTCCAGAGGAAGTTAAATGTCCTCAGAGGCAATTCATCTTGCACCAGTCAGAAAACATACATTACCATTCAAAAGTGTGGGGTCACTTAGAAATGTCCTTGTTTTTTAAACAAAAGCATTTTTTTGTCCTTTAAAATAACATCAAATTGATCAGAAATACAGTGTAGACATTGATAATCTTGTAAATTACTATTGTAGCTGGAAACGGCAGATTTTTTTAATGGAATATCTACATAGGCGTACAGAGGCCCATTATCAGCAACCATCACTCCTGTGTTCCAATGGCACATTGTGTTAGCTAATCCAAGTTTATCATTTTAAAAATGCTAATTGATCAATAGAAAACCCTTTTGCCATCATGTTAGCAAAGCTGAAAACTGTTGTTCTGATTTAAGAAGCAATGGAAACTGGCCTTCTTTAGACTAGTTGAGTATCTGGAGCATCTGAATTTGTGGGTTCGATTACAGGCTCAAAACGGCCAGAAACAAAGCACTTTCTTCTGAAACTCGTCAGTCTATTCGTGTTCTGAGAAATTAAGGCTATTCCATGCGAGAAATTGCCAAGAAACTGAAGATCTCATACAATGCTGTGTACTACTCCCTTCACAGAACAGCGCAACCAGAATAGAAAGAGGAGTAGGAGGCCCCGGTGCACAACTGAGCATGAGGACAAGTACATTAGTGTCTCTAGTTTGAGAAACAGGCGCCTCACAAGTCCTCAACTGGCAGCTTCATTAAATAGTACCCGCAAAACACCAGTCTCAATATCAACAGTGAAGAGGCAACTCCGGGATGCTGGCCTTCTAGGCAGAGTTCCTCTGTCCAGTGCCTGTGTTCTCTTGCCCATCTTAATATTTTCTTTTTATTGGCCAGTCTGAGAAATTGATTTTTCTTGGCAACTCTTTGCAAGCCCAAAAAGACAGCTGTGGTGTCATTTCTTGGTTCTTCTGTAGTGCAAAAAGACAGCTACAGATAGTGTACAAGGTGGAATTGAATGTGTCAATCAATGTCTGTCACCTTGATTACTCAATTTTTTCTCGACATGTACACCTACGTGGTAAACATTCATTCAGAGGCTAGGTTGTAGAAACCGCATGATGGGTTTAGGGAAAGATTATAGTATCATGTAGTAGCCTAAACCTATCGTTGTTACATTGAGCTGGGTGTATGGAATATGAATGACAGTCATCCAATATGCTGTAATAGAAATAAGGCCATGCTCATTAAAAAAAAAATAATCCTCCCTCATCTTAAACGGCACTGACTGCCACTGCCTGCTGAATTGGGCTTACAATACATTTTATTTTTGTTGTTCAGGTTTATCATCAAGCAATAGTTTTGGTAGATTTGCTTTAAATAAATCAGTGTATATGGTCATTTTTAAATATACAGGGTATATCTAGTATACAGGGTATATCAAAAATTCATAAAAGGACAGCAATCACTTTTGCGAGGTGCACTGTGTGGCCAAAGCGAGGAGAAGAGAAAATCACTCAGTAAACGGTCAAAACCATTTGATTTTCAGATGGAGGTGGAATTCAAAATTGTGCTATATAGTGACTTTAGAAAGTATTCATACCTCTTGACTTATTCCATATTTTGTTGTGTTACAGCCTGAATGCAAAATGTATTAAATATGATTTTTTTTCTCTCACCCATCTACACACATCAGCAGCAGATTTGATTTAGAATGGAAAATGAATGTGTGTATGCAACAAATGTTAGTACATCTAATTGTAACGCATCGAACCAAATCGCATCGATTCGTTCTCTAATCAAACTGAATCGTTTCACACTAAAACATATCGTTCCTGTATGGTATCGGAGCACATGTACCTAGCTAGATATGTATCGGAAAGATGCACATCCCTAAATTTCATGTCATAAGCCACATGCTTTGCGTAAATGTAATGTGAACAAAACCTACCAGAGTGTGCTGGGGCTGAAACTGGATACTTATTCCATGCACTGAAAAGAGCCCTACTGATTTGATCTTCAGCTCAGCATTCAGTGTGTTGTGGAAGAACCGTACCGCCAGGCTGCATATTAACCATCTGAAAATAACCAGAGAGAACAACAAACATGTCAAATGATTTGATAATGTCACCGATCATAAAGAAATGATACATTGAACAGACTAGAAGTCGACCGATTAATCGGAATGGCCGATTAATTAGGGCCGATTTCAAGTTTTCATAACATATTTGGGCGCCGATTTCCGATTAAAAAAAATATTTGTATATAAAAACATTTTTTATACCTTTTATTTAACTAGGCAAGTCGGTTAAGAACACATTCTTATTTTCAATGACTTTTCTAGGAACTGAATCGGTATCGGCGTTAAAATCATAATCAGTCGACCTCTAGAACAGACACATCTTCTGTGTCTCTCACTTCTCCATCAACAAAGTTGTGTGCATTTGTTTGCCTGTCATTTTCAAATCAAATCATATTTGTTACATACACATTTAGCAGATGTTATTGCAGGTGTAGAGAAATGCTTGTGTTTCTAGCTCCAACAGTGCAGCAATACCTAACAATACACACAAACCTAAAAGTAAAAGAATGGAATTAAGGAATATATAAATATTAGGATGAGCAATGTCGGAGTGGCATAGACTAAAATACAGTAGAATATAATACAGTATATACACATGAGATGTGTAAAGCAAAAATATGTCACCATTATTCAAATTACTAGTGTTCCAGTATTTCTACTTGCACATCCTCATCTGCACATATATCACACCAGTGTAAATTGCTAAAGTGTAATTACTTCGCCACTATTTGCACACACTGTATACAGATTTTTCTATTGTGTTATTGACTGTACGTTTGTTGATCAAAATGTGTCGCACTGCTTTGCTTTATCTTGGCCAGGTCGCAGTTGTAAATGAGAACTTGTTCTCAACTGGCCTACCTGGTTAAATAAAGGTGAAATAAAATGAAACATAAATAAAGTGGCCAGTGATTAAGTCTATGTATATGGGGCAGCAGCCTCTAAGGTACAGGGTTACATAACCTGAAAGCCACCTAGATATTGAGTTCCATCAAAGGACAGGCTGGCACTTGTGTTAGTGCACAAAGATAGGGCATTGTTCTAGCTAACTCTTGCAGCAACAGCAAGCTTCAGCAGTTCAGTTGTCTGATTGCCCAAGTCATTCCCATTACAACATTTAGTGCGTTCTCTACATTTCTCAAGTCACATGAATAGTGATTTTCAGAGGTAGAAAGAATCAGGTATTCCAAATGTAAGGTATGCATAGATACTTTCTGAAAAGAGGACAGCTGCATTATTTGATGATTTGGCAATAGTTGTTTTGGCATTAGAAGGAAGGTATATTAGACAGGAATATTGTGTGAAAGTGTTCTTCCCCCATGTTACGGCATGTTTTCTTACCTGAAGAGTAGAACAGATAGGAGCAGGAACAGGAGAAGTGCTAGTATGACGATCAGCAGGAGAGACATTTGTCCTGATGTTGACCCCTCGTTCACACCCAATGTGTGGTCATGGGGCTGGTTATTTTGATTTCAATGCCTCACGGTGGGAAATTAAGACAGTTCAGCTCCTCTTTGGATCCCGGAGATACCTGTCATGCAGGTGCCTCGAGCTTAATGTCACGTTATGTCTTGTTTGCTAAAGAAGTGCAATCATGGCACTATTCAATAGCTATTAAATAACATATGCCAGCTAACGCTGTCTTGTCTAGTCTGGAAAATCTGATAGCTACACTTCACTAGCTAGGTTAGCTCGCAGGGCCAGACTGATATGCTAACGTCGTTACCGAACGTTGGCTGACACAAAAAAAAGTTTGAAGGAACCGATATAGCTAGCGGGTTAGATGGAAAGCTGGAACTGGCTCACAGATTCGAGTAGCGAGCTAGCTAACTATACTCAGATATCACTGGTCAGTCACTAGCTGGTAGCTAGCTACGACGTTCGTTGGCTAGCTAAATAGCCACGTACTAGCTAGCAAAAGCGTCAATTGAAACCAATGTTGGCAAATTTGGTAGCTATCTAACAAATATAAGCCCCTTTTCAACCTCTTGTAAATCTGACGGTCTCAAATGTTCTTATCCCGTCTGGAGGGTTCTCATCCTCCTTACATTTTCAGTGGCAAAGCACCATCATATTCTAGGATTGTTGTCCACAACCGTAAACAGAGGAGCGATGAGCAGAACCAAAAAGTCAATATGGAAATGGCCAACCAATTTGTTTCCCGGAGTTCGAAACGCCTCACACTGAACCCATTCTGGATGTCTCTGGCCTAGCTACATTGCACTTATCTTTTCAATCAGTGCACACAAGTTTATTAAAAAATGATTTAATATGCTTCTCCCTCTTTATTATGCAGCATAACTCAATAGTTCGTTTAATAAGGGACCAAACACTTCTTGTTTAGTGTCATTCATCTCTTTATGCCAAAGAAATGGAATCACTAGAAGATGGTACTATTGAGTTGTTAGCAAAGGTTAGGCAATTCTCCCATCTTGATGAAAATGTTCATGGCACACCCTTTTGATATAGTTCACTTTCATTTCCCCATTTGAAACTGTTGAATGAGCACAACACCGCTTCAACATCACATGATATGCATATGCCCTGTCATTTCATTGTTTTTTCAACCTGCAGCGTCTGCACCTTTTACAAACCTTGACCTACAATTTGGCAGTGTGAGGACTTCAAATTGAAATTACTTTTCTACCACACACACTTGCAGTCTTGCACTTCACTGTTCTGATGAAGTCAGAATTATTACAGTGTTTTATTCATTTCATTGAGCTGAACAGGTACAATTGTTTTATTTGCATACAAAAACATGATTCATTTAAAAGTTGTCCATGTTCATCAAGCTTCTGCCACAGTATGAATGAAATATAGTCAGTATATTTCAGTCTCCTAAACATCTCTAAATAATGCTTCTGGTTGAGTAAAATCTACTGACGTAGTGCAGCTGGAAGGGTAATGCCATATACGGGGCAAAATATACAGGCAATTAGAGATCCCATGCTCTACACCTCTATTGGAGTGTTCACAAACACATCCAGGTACAGTAGTTGGAGATGTCCAGTAGACCCATGACGGCTCAGCTATGTTCTTAGCATTTACGCTGAAGCCTTCTGCTTGTTGTGCTTGGCAAACCACTCATCACTTTTATCTTCAGCCATAGCCTGAAAATAAATTAGGGTAATAGATTAAGACTATGTACTCAGTGATAATGCAAAGTATGGTTTCATTTTCATAATATTTCTAAATACCAACCTTATCCAGCAATGCATTTCCACTGGGGTCCATCTGGGAGAGTTGTCTGAATGCCTCATCTCCCACAAAGCAGATCTCATGGCCATCCTAGACCACATATGACCACCGTTATTATGTGCAGAATGTAGAATTAATATATTTTACCCATGTTAATCATTTGGTAATGCACTCACTGGATCAGCCAGAATGACCACTTCTACTGTAGCCTTCCCAGGGGTGTCCAGGCTAACCAAAGGAGTAAGGATTTTATAGTTTTCTTTTGTCATCAGGGCTTCAAGATCTGGCAACTAAAAATAATTAAACAACAATTATTAAATATTGCTTTCTGTGTGCATGTGTAACCGGTGTGAAATGGCTAGCTAGTTAGCAGGGTGCGCACTAATAGCGCTTCAATCAGTGACGTCACTCGCTCTGAGACCTTGAAGTAGTTGTTGCTCTGCAAGGGCCGCGGCTTTTATGGAGCGATGGGTAACGGTGCTTCAAGGGTGACTGTTGTCAATGTGTGCAGAGGGTCCCTGGTTCGAGCCCAAGTAGGGGCGAGGCGAGGGACGGAAGCAAAACTGTTACACATGTAAATAATTTATAGCATTGTATAGACCCCTTTCTGTGTTAGCAAACACTGCTGCATGAGGGCGATGCGAGCAAGCTGATGGCAGAACAAGGGCGAGTTATTATAGAAACCCCAGCAAAAAATACTATTTACATTTTGCTTATGAGTGATTTCACACTACTTTTGGATTATAAGGCTCGTATGAATGTCCTGTTTAATATGTTTGTCATCATCGCATTATACTTTCAAAAAATAATAATAACTCGGAAATTGTCTCCTTGGCTAGCTTTTGCAACAGCCTATTTCAATGATCGTTAACATTCTAGCTAACAACTGCTGCATCCAATAGTTATTTTGCAAAGAATACAACCAAATATAGTCTTCGTCAACTGTTCAAGCTAGAATCAAAACATTGTAAGCATTTGAGCGCCCAAAAAAGTTATTTTGTTTAGAATAATAAAAAAGTAAATCTAGGTGATGTTGAATGGGCGCAAATGGCGACGGCTTTCTTACTGCCGTCAAGAGACACGCGGATATGTGCATGACATCAGTGTGTCGTGTACTGGAAAAGGGTAAATTACTTCACCTGCTTATGTGGACAAGAGAAAGCTATCCTCCCGAAAGCTGTCCCATGATCTACTGTCCCACCAATGTTGTAAAGCTCTAGTTTACACTGCAAATATACAGAAACACACACCTAGCATTATCACCATCTTATCAATTCATGCAAACACACACTCGTGTTCTAAGTGTAGAACACAGGAGGCTGCTGAGGGGAGGATGGCTCATAATAATGGCCGCAATGGAGCAAATGGAATCATCCACATGGAAACGATTTGTCGGATGTATTTGATTACATTCCACTAATTCCACTCAAGCCTTTACCACAAGCCCTCCTCCCCAATTAAGGTGCCACCAACCTCCTGTGGTGTAGAACCAAGTGTCTCTCTCTCTCTCACACCTGAGTGTCTGCGAATCCCATCAGCACAGTCTTTTTCTCCTCATTTCTCTCCATCACCTTCATCCCCAGAAGGGAGGACCAGTAGTGTGTTGATTTCTGCAGGTCAGACACTGCCAGACATACCTTCTGTACAGGATCTTTAAACAAGTGAAAAACAGATACACATACAGTTGAAGTCAGAAGTTAACATTCACTTAGGTTGGAGTCATTAAAACTCGTTTTTCAACCAGTCCACAAATTTCTTGTTAACAAACTATAGTTTTGGCAAGTCAGTTAGGACATCTACTTTGTGCATGTCTACTTTGTGCATCTACTTTGATTTCCAACAATTGTTTACAGACAGATTATTTCACTGTATCACAATTCCAGTGGGTCAGAAGTCTACATACACTAAGTTGACTGTGCCTTTCAACAGCTTGGAAAATTCCAGAACATGATGTCATGACTTTAGAAGCTTCTGATAGGATAATTGACATCAGTTGAGTCAATTTGAGGTGTACCTGTGGATATATTCCAAGGCCTACCTTCAAACTCAGTGCCTCTTTGCGTGACATCATGGGAAAATCTAAAGAAATCAGCCAAGACCTCAGAAAAGTCTGGTTCATCCTTGGGAGCAATTTCCAAACGTCTGAACGTACCACGTTCATCTGTACAAACAATAGTACGCAAGTATAAACACCATGGGACCACGCAGCCGTCATACAGCTCAGGAAGGAGATGCGTTGTCTCCTAGAGATGAACGTAATTTGGTACGAAAAGTGCTAATCAATCTCAGAACAACAGCAATGGACCTTGTGAAGATGCTGGATGAAACAGATACAAAAGTATCTATAGCCACAGTAAAATGAGTCTTATATCGACATAACCTGAAAGGCCGCTCAGCAAGGAAGAAGCCACTGATCCAAAAACGCCATAAAAATGCCAGACTACGGTTTGCAACTGCACATGGGGACAAAGATCATACTTTTTGGAGAAATGTCCTCTAGTCTGATGAAACAAAAATAGAACTGTTTGTCCATAATGACCATTGTTATGTTTGGAGGAAAATGGGGGAGGCTTGCAAGCCGAAGAACACGATCCCAATCGTGAAGCATGGGGGTGGCAGCATCATGTTGGGTGCTTTGCTGCAGGAGGGACTGGTGCGCTTCACAAAATAGACGGCATCATGAGGAAGGAAAATTCTGTGCATATATTGAAGCAACATCTCAAGACATCAGTCAGGAAGTTAAAGCTTGGTCGCAAATGGGTCTTCCAAATGGACAATGACCCCAAGCATACTTCCAAAGTTGTGGCAAAATGGCTTACGGACAACAAAGTCAAGGTATTGGAATGGGCATCACAATGCCCTGACCTCAATCCTATAGAAAATGTGTGGGCAGAACTGAAAAAGCATGTGCAAGCAAGAAGGTCTACAAACCTGACTCAGTTACACCAGCTCTGTCAGGAGGAATGGGCCAAACTTCACTCAACTTATTGTGGGAAGCTTGTGGAAGGCTACTTGAAACATTTGACCCAAGTTAAACCATTTAAATGCAATGCTACCAAATACTAATTGAGTGTATGTAAACTTCTGACCCCCTGGGAATGTGATGAAGGAAATAAAAGCTGAAATAAATCATTCTCTCTACTATTATTCAGACATTTCGCATTCTTAAAAAAAAAGTGACCTAACTGACATAAGACAGGAAGTTTTTACTAGGATTAAATGTCAGGAATTGTGATTTATTTTTTTTATGTATTTGGCTAAGGTGTATGTAAACTTCCCAACTTCAACTGTACACAATATACAGGTAACTGTCAAAATAAAGGAAACACGAGTAAATGAGGGATACAAAGTATATTGAAATCAGGTGCTTCCAAACAGGTGTAGTTCCTGAGTTAATTAAGCAATTACATCCCATCATGCTTAGTGTCATGTCTAAAAATGCCTAGTTACCCATTATTTTGGCTACCATGGCTAGAATAAGAGATTTCTGACTTTGAAAGGGGGGTGTCAAAGGAGCATAGGGGGTTTAAAGTGTGTGTGGGTGTCTCGGTCACCAGATCTCAACCCAATTGAACACTTATGGGAGATTCTGGAGTGGCACCTGAGACAGTGTTTTCCACCACCATCAACAAAACACAAAATTATGGAATTTCTCATGAAAGAATGGTGCCGCATCTGTCCAATAGAGTTCCAGACACTTGTGGAATCTATGCCAAGGCGCATTGAAGCTGTTCTGTTTTGGCAGTTACCTGGATGTAAGGAGTATTGATATCTAGATTGGTTCCAGATACGTTTGTGCTCCTGCCTACTCAATGCAAACCAAACATGGCATGGCAAGAACTGGCATGATGGCACAAACAGACTGGTACCCAGGTTAATTTCCTCCTGGACTTTTAAATAAGCATGGTAGACTATAGTCTACTTTAGAGTCTACTACAGCAATGATCTTCTGTGCAAAGCACTGTTGACCCACCATTGTGAGGCTGATCTTTGTCCACCAGGTAGAAGCGGTAACCTCCAGGGGCCTCAACCAGATAGAGAGCCTCTCCAACCTCAGTGAGGGGCCAACCAAGCCGCTTAGCATTGCTGACAGCCTGGCTAGACTGCAGAGTCAGACCCTGAAATAAAGACATGGTGGCATACATTGAGGTAGGATTGGGTTAAATATATATATATATATATATATATATATATGTTCATGAATAACCATTCACTTACCAGGAAGTCATTGCCAAGGTGATATTCTCCCACTCCATAATTGTAGGTAAGCTCAGCCACAAAGTGATCATCCTCTGGACCAAAGCCAACCATTGTCTTGCTCCATTTTCCATCATAAGGGCTGAATACACACAAGCAAGTAGGGCATCATATGAGAGAGACCGTGACTATTGTTACACAACAAGTAATTCAAACATTTCATTTTCATAAGAGGTGTTGGTTGAACAGTAAAGTTGACAGCCTGCCTACCCATTACAAGTGGCCTTGCATCCCTCTTCAAACTCTTCATGACGCAAAATCTGAAATCAAATCAATGATTTTGACATTTTGGCAAAACAGTGATCTAGTCCCCAATATCACGTGAGTTTACAGCACTATGAACACCATTGAAGCACAAATCATAACAAACGATTGAAACAAATTAAATGTGGCGCAGCAGTCTAAGGCACTGCATCCCAGTGCAAGAGTTGTCACTACAGTCCCTGGTTCGACTCCAGGGTGTATCACATCCGGCCATAGGGCGGCGCACAATTGGCCCAGAGTCGTCCGGGTTTGGCCGGTGTAGGCCGTCATTGTAAATAAGAATTTGTTCTTAAGTGACTTGCCTAGATAAATAAAGGTTAAATAAAAAATACAACGTTGGTACACTCTGTGCAAGTGAAATCTATTGGTCACATGTTTGAGGATGTTCTACGAAAGAGCTGGAAATGTACCTTCATGCCTAGCACATCTCGGTAAAAGGTGGCCGTTTTGCTTCTGTCACCCACTTTGAAAACGAAATGCAAGGCTCGTCTCAAAGCCATTATATCCCAGGTGAGTTCGCTGTGTACTTATGTTACGATTATTTTTCACGCTCTGTTTGTCTACGTCGAATGAGGAACCTTGCAATCGATTGCTCTGGTATCGATTCTATGGAAGACAACGTTTTTCGGTACAGATAAAATGATTTGCCGCTGAATCGCAGATTAAATCTATCTCAAGATAACGAGGAGTATTTAAATTAAAAGTTAAGCATATTATATTGTTTTACAGATTAGTATTACCAACATTAATCAGTATTACCAACAAAACACGTTTTACTTGGATTCTCCCCCCCCCCTACACATTTTTTTATGGTATAAACCAACCAATCGTCATGCCGCTGTTTGTTTCCACGCCCTCTTCGCGAAGATGGTGACGTCCATGAGAGGCATCTTCTTCCAGCAGGACGAAGTCATATGATGAAAAAGGCAACGACTGTATCGTAGATTCAAAAAGATACGTGCGAGCATTGAAAATGAGACCCGTGAAGGTGTTGTATCCTGATAGTGAGAGGACATTTCAAACATCGAAAAAAATGTCAGATCAAATCGGCACAAGCAGTCTGACAGTTGTGTCCAAAATGAAGGAGTCCACTGTCAACGACCATTAAAAAAAGTAGACCACTGATCGTGTTTTCAGCAAGTGAGTGCCAGAAATGGCAAAGCATCCTCAGCGCCGGGAACATACAACCAATCTGAAGGACCACCTGGTGACAAAAGATTGGCGTAAGTATCTGTGCATGTTGGCTAGATAATTGAGTGAATGGCCCCGCTTTCATTATAGTGGCTTGTAGAGGTTTAGTAACTACGGTCTGTGATGTATGTTTGCATGTAGACTTTGTATGAAGTTAAGCCTGCTATCTGGACTGAACATCAACTATCTTCTCGCCATCTGCCAGGAGTGTGGTGAGTGTGGCTCGCTCCATGACGTTTCGGGAGCACCAGTTAAGATCCTGCTAGGGGGGTGCGACGACATCTGATCTGCAATGCACTGGCTGCTGGTGCCAACCCCCCAGATGGTGTTCTTCAGTTCTGTTCTTCAGTTCACTTTGTGAGCTCCCCTTGGACAAACTGAAGAGGGCCACTCTGGTTAAAGTCACGTTTGAGGAATATCAAGACCTTGTAGCGCTAAAGGGAGATGTTAGGTATGCAAGGGTGTATGATTATTATTTTTTTTTTAAATTCTCCTTAATTTCGTAGTGTCCAATTGTTGTAGTAGCTACTATCTTGTCTCATCGCTACAACTCCCGTACAGGCTCGGGAGAGACGAAGGTTGAAAGTCATGCGTCCTCCACAACACAACCTAGCCGCACTGCTTCTTAACACAGCGCGCATCCAACCCGGAAGCCAGCCGCCCCAATGTGTCGGAGGAAACACCGTGCACCTGGCAACCTTGGTTAGCCCGCACTGCCCGCCACAGGAGTCGCTGGTGTGCGATGAGACAAGGACATCCCTACCGACCAAGCCCTCCCTAACCAGGACGACGCTAGGCCAATTGTGCGTTGCACAACGCGGCCGGTTACGACAGAGCCTGGGCGCGAACCCAGGGTCTCTGATGGCACAGCTGGCGTTGCAGTACAGCGCCCTTAACCACTGCGCCACCCGGGCGCCATTTTCTCAGCCAGACCCATCCTGGCTGACATTCCCTCAGGACCAGCGTGGTCAGTCTGTGCCACTGTCCCTGATCTGTGACAACGTGCGGGAACCTGGGCACCATCCTGCCACAATGTCCTGGGGTATGTCATGATGATAAACTGGGGATGGGCATAATCCAATTTATAGAAATGTTACACCCTATTCAAGTCAATGATGCCATATTGGGTGGACTGGTGGCCATATTGAGTGTACCCATAGGAGCTGATAGTGAGGAATTAGTGTGTGAACTTGTGCACTACTCTGGATGGTTCTTTCACTAAGTATCTTGTGTAGGTCTCTTTTCACAGGCTGTGTGGACGCTTGGGAACCTAAGGTGCTGCGAGCAGTGATTGGTGCCCATTTCCGCCTTCCCCTGCTTGGACTGGGACGACATTCAAAACCAGCTGCCAAAGTCTGACTGTCCACGTGGCAGACAACTGCAGCGGCTATGAGAGAGAAATAGCTGAGGACATGGAAGCAAACCAGTCCAACAAACCTTCAAAGGCAGGGGACTTTGGATGGGTGTGTAGCAGGCCTAATTGTAAAGACATGCACTATGAGGAATATCAGATTCCAAACGGTGACTTCCAAGAGCGGCGACCAAGTTGTACCATGAAGGCTGGGCTCAGGGGAACACAGGCCTTGTGATTGATGGAGAAAATCATGGACTGAGTCTGGAAGCTGTCCAATTGGCTGAGAGAACTGCCGGTCCAAGACTGTCCACTCCAGGGACTACAGGGATGGACAGTCTCAACTCAGCCATGGCAGCCAGCATGCTCCTGTTTGAAGGCAGCTGTTAAACATAATGGAGACGTCTTGGAGGAAAGCTTAATCTAAAGTGCAATTTCCATGATTTTCCTGGAAGCCATTTGAGTGTAACGGACATGTTATTCCTGGTGTCACTTTTTCCATGCATGCATTCTAGACTGCACAACACCTCTTCACTGTACCTCATGTCAGACTGACTCATGGATGGATTTCATTTCCATATTCAACTCGGCTAATAAAAGTGAAATAAAATCAGCGTTTGGCTGAAAATGACAATTTCCACAATGTGAAATGTGTCCTTTCCGGTCTGCCTATTTACTCACTTATATATTCCAATTCCTGCCAGTGTGGCTTTGTAAGCTTCACTTACACTCCACACAGTTGCCTACTATATTTCCTGCCAGTTATGACTAAACTGCTGCCATTCAAGATGACTGCTTAATCTCTATACTGGACATGTGCATGCCTTGTTTAGCAAGGGAAATAACCTGTCAATTAACAACTTCACTGATGGGCATATGAAAGCAATTATCATAGTAACCACAGTGGCACCTGAAGCAATTTGGGAACTTTTACTGTAGGCAAGGAAGTTAATTGAAAGGTGTGAAATACTTGGTTGTCTTACACTGTAAACAAATGGGTTGTATACAAAGTCTGACATCAAGACAAATTGTACTTAAAAAAAATATATATATATAAATGGAAACTAAATGAGGTCATGATGCATTATAAATAATGGGCACATGTAGGTGATACCAAGCTAATACTGTAAAATAAATTTGCTCAATGGAATAAAACTGCTTGACCAAGTGAATGAGAACTGGCCTCATGGATAGAGGAAGTTGCCAGACAGTTGTGCTTAACAGTGAATTTTAATGGCTGTGAAGTCATGACTAGAGACAACCAGGGAGTGACAAATGTGAATTAATACACTTAGTTGCTAAGATGGATTTTAAAATGCCATTTTTGTGCCTTCAAAAATATCTGGCCTTTTCAATAGAGAGGATCTTCACAGAAAATCATCTTATGTCATGGTGGTTGAAATGGAAACATAATTATGATAAGACTACTCTCTCGTATCATGGAGAACATGACATGGTATTTGAAATACCATTCACAATACAAAACAAGCAAATACAGACAAAATGACCTTTTAAAACAGGGAAATCAGACATTGTTAAGTCTACTGTATGCACAGCGGCCATACTACTCTGCAGCACCTTTTAAACAGAAGAACAATAACACCAGACGGAAGATCAGAACATTTTCTGCACTGCATACTTGTAAATTACAACTATAGAACGTTTGTTGCAATCATTTTATTCTTTCCCAGCAATGAGGGTTCGGCAAAAGAAAGAGACATTGTGAAAATTCAAGTCCATTGGGTCGACATTGTGTGGTTTCTTCTAGTATCAAGAAATGCCAATAATGAAACTGATCAAATAAGCTATTGGAGCCAAAAAGCAACAGAATGTTCATATATTACTGTAGGGGCTTTAGTCAATGCAAGGCACCACAGGAGAAGACTCCATGAGAGAAAGACCTGTCTGAAAAAAGTTGATGTCAGTCAAAAGTGAGACCTTTGACTAAAAGGGGGAGACTGGAGAGGAGGCTGGCTGGTGGTAGCCGGGAGTTCAGGGTTTGATGGAGGTGTGGGTTCAGTCCCATAAGTTTAGGTGTGTTCCCCAAATGGCACCCTATTCCCTATATAGTGCACTACTTTAGACCAGGACTAAACCTTGGTCAAAAGCAGTGCACTATGCAGGTAATAGTGTCATTTGGGACAGTCTAGCCGTGCTCTCTAGATGGGCTCTGGTTTGAGCTTTTCAGCCAGAAAGTCTTGGACAAAGGTCTCCACCACGGCCGGTGTGATCTCCTCCACGTCCTTAACGTACTTGGCCCGGGCAGACATGTCCAGGATGGTGAGCAGGGGTGCTGCCTCTGGGAGGTTGGTGTAGTCACGCAGGGAGTCACTCATGTCATCCTGGGAACACAGACAGGTCAGTCATGATCATACAACAATCTTGTCTACCAGCCTGTCTATATGCGGTAGCAATTGTGCCTGGGGAAGAAGTTGTATGACAAAGTGAAGTGGCGTGGCCTAGTTTACATATAATCAACAACACTTTATCCTGTGTGTCATGCAAAAGGAATTGCTAGATAATTGCTAACATCCTTATGACCGAATATAAAAACGTAATTGCTTTCAATCAGTTCTGACTTGATTTTGGTATTAAAAAAACAGGGACACAAGATTAACTATGGCACTTAATATAACTTAATGGATTCACAACTGAAGGTGATAATGTCAATGTCTGCTTGAAGACTGGGGAGGCTCTTCTTTTCTCTCCTGCAGGCAGTGTTCACCACTAGCCAGGGCTCCGTCATGCACCCCACTGTGGGAGAGAGCTGGGGGGAACAGGAGGGGGTCCAACAACATCCATCCCTTCAAAGCCTCACCCACAGACTACAAGGCTGGGAAGCTTCAGAGACACATCACAGCGTGTTTGGATAGTGTACACGTGGGTGAGAAGGAGGGGGAGAGAGTGGTGTATTCCCTCCTGTCTGGTGAGAAATAGTAAAAATGGGTGTGTGGTGGAGCTTTGACGACAGAGTTAGTGAGGACAGACTTATGTCACTGAATGTCTTTTTACAAGCCTTGTTCAGTCCCAGGCTTGATCTCACCTCTCACCCTTTTAACAACTGGGAATTACAGACAATCATAAGACAGCAGGAATAACTCACTATAACACCACAGCAGACAGGAAGCGGCACCCCAGCCCACTCGGAGGGGCTATCAATTATTCAGAGAAAATAACATGCACTTTTTGGCAATACTTGCAACCGCATGTAATCTTATAAGAAGCTTTTCCCCACTTCAACAAAGCTGCATTAGTTCCAGTCAGTCCAGACTTTTCTTCTAAACGTTAAAGAGGATTCCAAGTGTTGATTTGTGAAGTCACATTTCAGCTCTGTCATGCCAGATTAGTATATGACATCTTCTGAGATGGTCTCTCCCTTCCTCGTGACAGGATGAGCTGATTTCTACTCAACTAAGCCCTCTGGGTGAGAGAGACTTGGAAGAGATCAAAGAACAATTTCATATGGAAAATATTATTTAAAAATAGAGAAGTTACAGAAAATGACCACAAGCTGGCGCTGTCGCAAAGGCTTGGCCCCGTCATTAAATCACAGCTTTTCACAAAATGTTTTTCTTTTCTTTTTTGGAGTAACGCTCCCGTTATCTGGAAAAATGGCAGTAAAACAATTCAACCTAAATGGATTGAACTGCACAATCTGCTCTCTGACCAGTTTGGCCACTTTGTTACCTAAAAAGGACAAGTATGTATGCCAACACAGTTTGACTTGTTGCGAAACTGCTAGCAGAACAGTTGAGTTATCCTGTAAGATCTGGAGAGCTCACTTCCCCTGAATCTCTACCATCTGATCTGGGAGCAGATCGTCTTAAACCTATTCAACTTCAGAAAAATATACAATGAAAGTAATTGCTACACTTATGAGGATGTTTAATGGATGATTCATGTAGCCACAAGCTACATTCCCAAGCTTGAGAAAATCTGTGACTCCTCACATCCCCCATAAAGTCTTCTCTTGCAAGCTCAGATTGAAGATACATCCTCAGCATTGCCTTCGAAAGGAACCACAAAAAGAGAAATCACAGGAGTCTCTCTGTTAGCATGGCCTCCCAGCCTCTTAGATATGAAGAGATGTAATCTCCATGGCTGTCTTCTTCTCTGTGGGAAGTCTCGCGTCTTCCTTTGTGTGGCTGCTAACCATGTGTAAACTGTTCTTCATGAGAAGCAACCAGTCCAGCTGTGCGAGTGATAAAGAGGCTGGCCCCCATCCTCGCTCTCCAGCCCAGCTCTGAATACAAAGACAAAGGGTATCTATGCTATGCTACGTATGGCCTGCAGTCACTGACTGACTGTCGTGATAAGGCTCCCGTGTGCGTTTACCGTATGGAACCTCCTGCTGCACCATGTCAGGTTTATTCTGACCATTGTAGCACTGTGGCATTCCAAAGAGTAGACGACGTTCATCAGATAAGGACCTGCAAAGATAAGAAGCTCCCGTTGGCCAGACGGCCTGGAAAGCAGCCTACTGATTGGTCAGCTTGAGAGTCTCCAGGCGTTGTGAAATTCAGGATACAATCGGCACAGCGATATGACTGGCTGAACAACGGCCTATCAGTCTGTATCACTGGGAGATTCAGGCTGGAAACCCATGGTTACTGAGAATCACTGTATCAAAGGATAGGATATAGGCCAGCTCGACCCTGTATCTTTACATACTGTACATTGTAAAGCACTGTTAGACCTAATGAAAAGTGTTTTTATTCAATAAATAGTTATTGTTGCTTTAAATGACAGGGATTTGCCTGTGAGGGTATTGCTTCTTGATGATTGATTGTTTCATTTCTTCTAACTGTTGAACTGTATTGCCAGTAAGAGACACAGGAGACGAGTGTTTTCTAAAAACACCACACTGCTTGGACGTAAATAACTAGTGGAGAGGCCAACCTGTCTGGCTCACAACACACACAGTGTGACACAGGTCTCTGTGTCTACATGACCTTTGTACCCTGGGGTCAGGGAGGTTAGCAGGTGATACGGGCGGCAGACTAAACTATTGTCAGGATCTCCTATTCCTGGCTAAACCTGGGAAGATCAAGGCAAAGAAGACAACTATACCCCAAGTATCTCATAGTTAATAATATAGAAAACACTGTAGATATAAAATATATAACATTTACAGTATTTGTCTTTATTGCAATCACAAATATCCATCAATCCCCATGAATTTTCTCTGTGAATAGGGCCTCTTCTTCATCTTCAGCCTCCAGTATTTATGCTGCAGTAGTTTGTGTGTCGGGGGGCTAGGGTCAGTTAGTTATATCTGGAGTACTTCTCCTGTCTTATTCGGTGTCCTGTGTGAATTTAAGTATGCTCTCTAATTCTCTCTTTCTTTCTCTCTCTCGGAGGACCTGAGCCCTAGGACCATGCCTCAGGACTACCTGGCATGATGACTCCTTGCTGTCCCCAGTCCACCTGGCCATGCTGCTGCTCCAGTTTCAACTGTTCTGCCTGCGGCTATGGACTCCTGACCTGTTCACCGGACGTGCTACCTGTCCCAGACCTATTATTTGACCATGCTGGTCATTTATGAACATTTGAACATCTTGGCCATGTTCTGTTATATTCTTCACCCGGCACAGCCAGAAGAGGACTGGCCACCCCTCATAGCCTGGTTCCTCTCTAGGTTTCTTCCTAGGTTCTGCCCTTTCTAGGGAGTTTTTCCAAGCCAACGTGCTTCAACACCTGTATTGCTTGCTGTTTGGGGTTTTAGGCTGGGTTTCTGTACATCACTTTGAGATATCAGCTGATGTACGAAGGGCTATATAAATAAATGTGATCTTCTAATGGTACAACCGTAGGTTGCAGGTCAGTTTCTCTTAGCCTCTCTGTGACTGATAGGGTGGGGTAAGGAGATCCCCTCTCATTTTCTTCAGGCCAGGCTCTCCATGTGGGGCTGCCAGCATTGTACTGTCTCACTGATTAAGTAAACCATCCCCAGCACAGCAGCTGGCAGACAGAGCCTAGTCTGACCACGTGCAGGCAGGCCTCACCCAGGCCAGGGCCCAGCGGGCTGCATGGGGGTCCATCCTGTAACCTCAGCCTCTGCCTGGCATAACAGAGAGCCCAATGGGTCCATGGCAGGGAGTGATATCTAACAGGGTATACACATTGTCTCCAAAATGTTACCTTATTCCCCATAGGGCCCCATATAGGGAATAGGGTGCCATTTATAGGGAATAGGATGCCATTTGGGACTACCCCCAGTCTGGAACAGATCGAGTGCTGGTGAATTCAGATCCAGCTACATGTAAACCCAGACGATGAGAAAACTGTACCTGCCTGTTATAGACTACCACAGACTGAACATTAACCTAGAAAGCAACACAGACCTTTCAGCTGAGAAACAGATTCACTGATGTAACATTCATTAGAATGGGTCCAGTCCAGATGAACATAAATACCAATCAGTATGCAACAAATGCCCAAACAGGTGAAAAGGTAAAGAGAGAGGGTGTTAGTATGTGGTCTTAGCCCCAGTGTCTGTCTGTGTCCGTAGCATTAAGACTGACAGACAGCAGAGTGGCCTCAGGCAGCCAGACAGAGGGTAAGACAGGACAGAGAGGGAGCACCTGTGCAGCTCCCCATGGCTGAAACCTAAACCATCTGACATGGGACACCGTCCTGACCCCCCCGAGCTCTGAGCCCTGTGAGCAGAGGAGAGGGGGAGCAAGCTAATCTGGTAATTACGTCTGTCCCTGCTGCTAACTCCACAAGCTCTTGAAAAGGTTGAGAAGGAAAAACAAGAGATAAGAGTTAAGAAAACTCCATGTTCCCTCCTGCACTGAGGGCAGGCAAGTGGGTGGGCGGAAAGATCGAGGGAGAACAGCCATCAGACACACGGCCAGCTAAATTCTGGGCCATGGGCCTTGTGGTGTGCCTCACATAAAAGTGAAAGGGGGTTTCATCCCTCAGAAATGGCCCCTCTGACATTATACTGTAGCTCATGTCAGTTGGGGAGTAGTGGCATGTGTTCCACCAGAGGATTATGATATGTGATAACTAAAGCAGATGGAACATCATGCCAGAGCATAGCAACAAGCAAACACACAGACACCCACAGTAGAGGAGATGTACAGTACACAAGACAGGAATGCAAAACAACTAAAATGCCAAAATATAAGACAGATTTCATCACATGTGAATATTCTCATCTAGGTCAGCTGGAGGTGTTTGTGTGTGTGTCCATTATCTTACCTCTCCAGCCACGAAGAAGAGCAGTGGTGTCTCCTCCTCCTTGGCTTTGTACTTAGCCATGATCTTCTCTGCGATTGGCTGGATCAGCTCCTTCGCCGGCTCCAGCTCACCCTCCTCCTCCGTATCTGAACAAGAGAGAAACACAGGTGTCAAAAGTATGAAAAGAGTCAAAAGAGGAAAGGTTGAGAGAACGTGTGAGAGAAGAAGAGGAGAGAACTTGGCGTGAAGGCATGAAGACTAGAGAGAAGACAGGAAGAAGAGAGAAAGAAGGTAAATGAGCAGAGAACAGGAGGAGGAGAGGTTTGAGGGGGTGAGTGAATGGACAGATGAGCAGATGAGTGAGGAGACAAAAGGAGGAGAGCAGATGGTCTGTGGCGGACCCCTTCGGATCTGATCGGTCACTCCATTCTCACATTGCTGTCTTATTGTCTCGTCTGGTTTGATGGTTGCCCTGTCCACTTTGGCCTAAGCCACTTAGCAGAGGATGGCATCCATCTCTCGCACTGCTAACAAACAAATAGACAGACAAACCATTTCCTTCGCTCCGCCCTACTCTTGCATGTTCACATACTTAAAATAGCATGTGGCCGTACAACTGATCTGTTCACTTTTACTACATGCACGACGCTATTTAGAATGTAGAATACATAGTCTGAAGGATTGGTTTGGTAGAAACCAGCAATGAATGCTCCTCCATTCACCCACAAAGAGCACGAGGTAGGGCCTCTCGTGGAGGTGCACGGTAGGGACTGACATTGAAATGTTCATCCACTTATCTACTCACCCACAAAGAGCACGAGGCAGGGCCCCTCGTGGAGCTGCACAGCGTTAGACTCGCTGAGCTCCAGTACAGGCCGGGGGTGCCAGGGGAAGAGCCGACACTCTGGGTCATTCAGCACCTCCACACGGCCCTGTCGCGTGATCATGTGACCCTCCGCGTCCAGCAGAATAAGGGTGGGAATACCTGGGAGGGAGGAAGACAGAGGAGAGAGAGGGCGCGAAAGAGAGGGGGAGGCAGGGTGGGAGAAAGAGGAAGAAGAGAGAAATATGGAAACAGGGGGAGAGAACAATCATGAACTGTAGATTTTCACTCTGCCACTTCCCCTCCTGTTCTTCCATGTTTTTCAGTTGCTCTCACCACATATGGCCGTATCTCTCACTGTTTATCTGTGTGGTATGGAGGAGCTTTAATCCCTGAGGCTCTGACTGTCCTCTGCTCTCTGAACTCTCTCCAGTTCCCTCCCTCTCTCCATTCATCTCTTCTCAGACTCCCGCTGATTTTTCTTAACGCCCGACCCTTTTCTCTCCCACAGTCTTTCAGATTAGAATATCACTGTGTATTAACAGCCTTATCAGACACAGAGTGCACAGTGTGTGTTTGGCTGGGAGGAAGGGTGTGTGTGGTGATGAGTGGGGGCCAGTGTGAATAACAGGGGAAGCGGGGCAGTATCGACCAGTCCTGCAAGCATTCTGAACATTCCAGCCAGAAGAGGTAATGAGCCAGCACTTTGTCTACAACCACACTACTCCTCTCTACAGACAGAGAGATGACCCTTACTCAGCGAGCAGAACAGTAAACTTGATTACCAGCTCACATTCCTTCAGCTTCAGGGCTATCTGTTCACTGTTCCCTACCCAGCACAGCGTAGAGCTGGCTGCCATTAGGCCGCTTCTCCACATCAACACATTATTAAGCCAGACCGCTAGTGTTTGATACTCAGTCAGCATCATGTCCAGGAGGACTACAGTATATCAGTTCAGGAGGAGACATCAAAGACAGTGTTGTACCTTGTATTCCAAAGAGTCTGTTGAGTCGTGATCGTCGGGCCTCGTCTGAGTATGGGACTGCCAACCAAGGCATCTCACTGAAGTACTGCTGAAAGGACTCCTCCGACCTGCATTGGTGGGCAAACACAAAACAACACTCAGTTCCACTGTCAACTCCATTTATTCAGTCAATTCAATTAACATATCAGAGGAGCATGAGACTCTGTGTGTGTGTGTGTGTGTGTGTGTGTGTGTATGTGCGTGAGAGAGCGTGACAGAGAGAGAATGTATACGCGTGTGTGAAGGGAATACCGGTCAGCGCTGACAAACACCATCTCAAAATGTTGACCCGATTCCTTCACAGTGCGATATGATTCCAAGAGCACACGGGTCAGACTGCGGCATGGAGGGCACTGCAGGGACAACACACACACTCAACAAGTTATGGCATTAGTTTACAGAATTAACTAAATTGATCAGTCTATATAAAACAGTATATAATGATGACATGGTGTTTTCTGACTCTCTCTCCCTACATCTCTGCAGTGCTTCACCCTAATTTTTTTAATGTCTTTATTCATTTCACCTTTATTTAAACCAGGTAGGCAAGTTGAGAACAAGTTCTCATTTACAATTGCAACCTGGCCAAGATAAAGCAAATCAGTTCAACACGAACAACAACAACACATGGAGTAAAACAAACATACAGTCAATAATACAGTAGAAAAATGTGTCTATATACAATGTGAGCAAATGAGGTGAGATAAGGGAGGTAAAGGCAAAGAAAGGCCATGGTGGCGAAGTAAATACAATATAGCAAGTAAAACACTGGAATGGTAGATTTGCAGTGGAAGAATGTGCAAAGTAGAGATGGAAATAATGGGGGTGCAAAGGAGCAAAATAAATAAATAAATAAATAAATAAATACAGTAGGGGGAGAGGTAGTTGTTTGGGCTAAATTATAGATGGGCTATGAACAGGTGCAGTAATCTGTGAGCTGCTCTGACAGCTGGTGCTTAAAGCTAGTAAGGGGGATAAGTGTTTCCAGTTTCAGAGATTTTTGCAGGTCGTTGGCAGCAGCGAACTGGAAGGCGAGGTGGCCAAAGTAAGAATTGGTTTTGGGGGTGACCAGAGAGATATACCTGCTGGAGCGCGTGCTACAGGCGGGTGCTGCTATGGTGACCAGCGAGGTGAGATAAGGGGGGACTTTACCTAGCAGGGTCTTGTAGATGACCTGGAGCCAGTGGGTTTGGCGAAGAGTATGAAGCGAGGGCCAGCCAACGAGTGTACAGGTCGCGGTGGTTAGTATATGGGGCTTTGGTGACAAAACGGATGGCACTGTGATAGACTGCATCCAATTTATTGAGTAGGGTATTGGAGGCTATTTTGTAAATGACGTCGCCGAAGTCGAGGATCGGTAGGATGGTCAGTTTTACAAGGGTATGTTTGGCAGCATGAGTGAAGGAGGCTTTGATGCGAAATAGGAAGCCAATTCTAGATTTAACTTTGGATTGGAGATGTTTGATGCGAGTCTGGAAGGAGAGTTTACAGTCTAACCAGACACCTAGGTATTTGTAGTTGTCCACATATTCTAAGACAGAACCGTCCAAAGTAGTGATGTTGGACGGGCGGGCAGGTGCAGGCAGTGATCGGTTGAAGAGCATGCATTTAGTTTTACTTGTATTTAAAAGAGCAATTGGAGGAAGGAGAGTTGTATGGCATTGAAGCTCGTCTGGAGGGTTGTTAACACAGTGTCCAAAGAAGGGCCAGAAGTATACAGAATGGTGTCGTCTGCGTAGAGGTGGATCAGAGACTCACCAGCAGCAAGAGCAACATCATTGATGTATACAGAGAAGAGAGTCTGTCCAAGAATTGAACCCCGTGCCACCCCCATAGAGACTGCCAGAGAACTCTATCAGAGAAATAGTTGGTGAACCAGGCGAGGCAACCATTTGAGAAACCAAATGATTGCCTCTCCTGGTTCACCAACTATTTTAACTAATGTTTCACCAGAAACCAGGACTAACATTTCCTTTTGTTTCCTGGCCCATTCAAATGTGAGAACCTAAGTACTCAGGATGGAACCCAGGATGGCCTTGGCTTGGAGGCATTTGTTGTTGTGAGTGAGTGTTTTGAGAATGGTCTCTGGTCTAGTGTGTGTGTGTGTTGTATTCCCTCCCTGTCTCTCCCTTACAGGATATGGGGCAGTAGAGTAGAGCAGCGGCTGTGTGTGTGTGTGTGTGACATTAAGGTGGTATCAGAGTGCCAGCTGAGGCAGAGCTGTGTCTGAATAAAACAAACCAGACCAGTCTCATCAATCTCCATTTCCTCCTTTTCTTTCTCAGCCTCAGTGAAACACACAGCTAGAGGTGAGCGTAAAGTCAGTGAGGAACTGTCTACTCTATCCTGCCGAGGATCACTTCAGGTCGTTGGTAAAAAGTAATCCGCTGGCCATTTCACGCTTGTAACCATCTCCTAATGGTGGGTGGATTTACGCTGGTAAGACAGGGGAATGTAGCCTTAAAATAATGCAAACCTATACGATAGCTACCTCAATTACCTCATACCCCTGCACATCGACATGGTACTGGTACTCCCTGTATATAGTCATGTAATTTTTACTCGTTATCCTTATTCACAGTGTTTCTTGTCACTATTTAACAAATTTTGTAGATAAAAAATAAATAAATAAAACTGCATCGTTGGAAAAGTAAGCATTTTACTGTTAGTCTACACCTGTTGTTTACAAAGTGACAAATAAAAATGTACCAATTTGTATTGGTTTGGAAGGTGGACTAGTCTGAGTGTGTCATGGCTTGCTACTGGCTTGTCTCTGGAGCTGAAGCCAGCACTGGCAGCTCATCATTGACACAAGCCTTTCATGAGTCACCAATTCACGACCTTCACACAGATGGGCAAGCCCAGCACTGATAGAGACAGACAATGGGTCTGACGCCCACTGCCCACTTTAAAGGGCACTAACTAGTAGGTGATGACAGCAAGGAGTGGAATAACTAGCTACTGTAGTCCCAGACAACGGAAGTCCCCTAACTTCTCTGTCCATCCCCTGGCTACAGGCTGCTGTGTTTTCTCCCGCTGCGCCCTGCCACCCTGCCCTGGCTTTCACTGATGCCTCTCTGTTTTAACAGGGCTAAAGCTCATATCAGAGGACAGCTGGGGGCCTGAAAGGGAAAATGAGGCTCCCCCTCCCTGCCCCACTCCCTGTGTGTGTGTGTGTGTGTGTGTGTGTGTGTGTCTATGCGCCCCTCCTGGCCCCCCACCACTCACCCAGTGTGCTGAGAAGTACACTCCCACATAGTGGCCCTCCAGGGAGCTGATGTCTGTCGTCTGCCTGTTGTTCCTGAGCAGAGGGCCGGCCACCACCTCCGCAAAGGGCTTGGGCCCCCAGGGGAACTCCAAGCCTGAGAGGGAGGACAGAGGGGAAGAGAGGGTAAGGGAGGGGGGAGGGTTTGGCGTTGGGGAGAAAGGATATTGAGAGCCAAGGGTCTGATTAGTGAACAGAGAAGAGTTTTTTTCTATGTGTGACAAACTGCCCATTCAAAACCAGAGCACTCGCCCTCTCCACCCCCCTGGAACAGCTATTAGATACTAAATACATCAAATCAAATCTAATTTTATTGGTCACATACATGTTGATTGCGGGTGTTGTGAAACACATTTGAATTATTTTTCTGGGCAATTAATGTAAGAAATAACAAATTTGCCTTGGGGCTAGAAGCACGGCTTCCTTATCTCCCGGCGCCATTTTGTAACCAGCATTTGTCCTACATATACAGTACCAGTCAAAAGTTTGGACACCTACTTATTCCAAGGTTTCTCTTTATATTTACTATTTTCTACATTGTAGAATAATACATATGGAATCATGTAGTAACCAAAAAAGTTACTACATTTTCTATTTGAGATTCCTCTGCCTTGATGACAGCTTTGCACACTCTTAGCATTCCCTCAACCAGCTTCATGAGGTAGTCACCTAGAATGCGTTTCAATTAATAGGTGTGCCTTGTTAAAAGTTAATTTGTGGAATTTCTTTCCTTAATGTATTTGACAAGGGAGGGTGATATACATTAGATAGCCCTATTTGGTAAAAGACCAAGTCCATATTATGGCAAGAACAGTTCAAATAAGCAAAGAGAAATGACAGTCCATCATTACATGAAGACATGAAGTTCAGTCGAACTGGAACATTTCAATAACTTTGAAAGTTTCTTCAAGTGCAGTTGCAAAAACCATCAAGTGCTGTGATGAAACTATCTATAATGAGGACCGCCACAGGAAAAGAAGACCCAGAGTTACCTCTGCTGCAGAGGATATGCAAATAAATGCGTCACAGAGTTCAGACACATCAACAAACTGTGCAGAGGAGAATCAGGCCATGGTCGAATTGCTGCTGCTGCTGCAAAAAAAAAACACTACTTAAGGACACCGATAAGAAGAAGAGACTTGCTTGGGCCAAAAAAGACAAGCAATGGACATTAGACCTGTGGAAATTTGTCCTTTGGTCTGATGAGTCCAAATTTGAGATTTTTGGTTCCAACCCGCTGTGTCTTTCTTTGTGAGATGCAGCGTAGGTGAACGGATGATCTCCGCATGTGGGGTTCCCACCGTGAAGCATGGAGGGAAAAGGTGTGGGGTGCTTTGTTGCTGACACTGTCAGTGATTTATTTAGAATTCAAGGTACAATTAAACAGCCTGGCTACCTCAGCATTCTGCAGCGATACGCCATCCCATCTGGTTTGGGACTATCATTTGTTTTTCAACAGGACAATGACCCAACACACCTCCAGGCTGTGTAAGGGCTATTTGACCAAGAAGGAGAGTGATATGTGGGAACTCCTTCAAGACCGTTGGAAAAGCATTCCAGGTGAAGCTGGTTGAGAGAATGCCAATTGTGTGCAAAGCTGTCAAGGCAAAGGGTGGCTACTTTGAAGAATCTCAAATATAAAATACATTTTGATTTGTTTACTACATGATTCCATGTATTATTTCATAGTTTTGATGTCTTCACTATTATTCTACAATGTAGAAAATAGTAAAAATAAAGAAAAATCCTTGAATGAGTAGCTGTGTCCAAACTTTTAACTGGTACTGTATCTAAACCCAGCATGTTTCCTACTCACAAGTCCCTTTGTACTCTGACATCTGCGTTTGGAAATGGGACCGCACAACAGATGCAAAATGTTGTTTTAATGATGATTGAAAGCAATACTTTTCCATTTCCCATACAGGGAGTGCTACCAGCCTTCCCTCCTCTCTTTCCCTCCCTCTCTCTCTCGTTTCTTTTACAAGGTGTCTTCATTGTCAATGTCAAGCACTAGAGATGCATTTGGGATGACCGAATAAAAAGTTGTAATCAGAAATAAAGCGCTGTCGGTAGGGCTGTAAAGGTTCCTCTCCTCTGTTGGGCTTCATTAGGCAGGGCTGACACATCCCCACGGCCTCCGCCTCTGCAGACTTTTATTGTTGTCCCCATTCACACTGTAAAAAGGCACTCCTTCCTGGCAACTTCTCCTCTGCTCCGCCACTCAAGACAGCTAGGCCCTTTCATAATGCTGAAAGAGAGAGGGTCCTGAATCCTCCCCCCAGCCCACCTCTAACTCTTACTACCCCGCCTGTAGCCGCTCTGTTTTCCTTCCTCACCACAACACAAACAAACACCCCTTTTCCTGCCACCGTTACCACACTACACACCCCCTCTAACAACTCTGAAAGAGGGGGAGGGGGCGGGGTGGTGGATGGAGCAAGAAGATGAATCTCTTCTTTACCCACTTCTACTTTAGTTGGTAGTTAATAAATCATGGAAATTATACAGTATGTACTCTACTGTGGGCTGGGAGGGAGACTGGGATTCATTAGGCAGACTCATGTGAAAGTCTGCTCAGCTCATGTGAAATCCATTCCCCTGCACCACGGGTTCTACTGCCACGATGCTGGATACACTACCTCTCTCCACTCCCTTACTCTCTCTCCTCCTCTCTGACTAATGGGCCTTTCCCATGTTGTACAATAAGGGCTCTGAAGACCAGGATGTCAAAATATTGAGATGAGACGACATCCTCATCTGTCTACCAGAAAGGAATGCAAGCCTGCTCTTGCTAACAGGCAATCTCCCACTTAAAAGTCAGGAAATTATAGGTCTGCAGATGTGGGAGTAAAATGGGGCACTTTATAATATTCATGCAATACCAGAAGAGTACAGAAATGGAGAAATATGGCCAGCTCTGTGAAGGATGTGGCACAGAAACGTTGCAATATGAAATTCTGGCAAGGCAATTTTGCATGTAATAAACTGTATGCTTGTGTGTACCGGTACATGTGCAGCTTCTCAGATGCTGAGGCTCAGGCTGACTGAGGAGACTTACCTTTGGGGTCATCTCTCACCACCAGCAGTCCATTCCGACACACCACCTTCCCTGTGGCTGCGTCCACAAACACCAGCGAGGGAATACTGGTCACCTTGTACTTGTTCCACAGCTTCATCTGGACAGACAGAGGACAGAGGAGAGGAATGGAAAATGTACCATTAGTTTAAAGACACCTATACTCTGGTAAATCCTCAGAGCAACAAAGAGAAAATCAAACAAAGAAAGAGAAAAGTAATTGAACGTCATACATCTTACTAGTTGTTTTCCCATCTAGTTTATAACATCTGTTGATAAATCATTATTTGTCAGACATCCATTGATCCAAAGGTTGATAGTGAAAATGGCTGTAAGCCTATTACTACACCAAAAGTGCAGAAGTACCAGTATCTATTTACAAGGCAAGCTGTTTCTCTGAAGTATAAAAGGGACTAGAAAATGAGCCAGGTTGAATAAAACAGCAGAGAGTCACCCTGCAGTGAATTAGCTGAAGGCTAGAATCACACTACAGCTAACTTTAAAAGGAACTGGCAGAGGAGGAAATTCACAGGGAGCGTTTTGCCCCTGCTGTGTCATGAATAAGAGCAACACGGGGTAAGAGGAGCAGAACAATCCACACTTGATAAAAACCTTTTGCCACAGACTCTGCCACTGTACCCCATAGAAAGAGAATAACTAGATCGTAGTCATTTTAGGCTCATATAGTACTATTCTATGTTGTACCCTCGCACTGTGGGTGGCACTTTATTTAGCCGATCCTTCTTCAAGTGAAGACAACGCTGTACATGATTCTGTCTGTTCAATATGTGAAGCAAGCATACCTCCACAGGCATTAATGGAGGAGGAACACACACTACTACATCTAATTATACTGAACAAAAATATAAAATGCAGCGATTTCTATGGTTTTACTGAGTCACAGTTCATAAGGAAATCAGTCAATTTAAATAAATTCATTATGGCCCTAATCCATGGATTTCACATGACTGGGAATAAAGATATGCATCTGTTGGTCACACATACTTTAAAAAAAAGGCACTCTGTTCACAATGTTTTAAAAAAGTGGTACATTTTAAATCACTTTTTCTCCCCAATTTCGTGGTATCCAATTGGTAGTTACAGTCTTGTCCCATTGCTGCAACTCCCGTAACGGTCGAGAGCCACGGGTCCTCCGAAACTCGATCCTGCCAAGCAGCACTGCATTTTGACACACTGCTCGCTTAACCCGGAAGCCAGACGCATTAATATGTTGGAGGAAACACAGTACAACAGGAGACCGAACCCGGATCTGTCGTGACGCCTCTATTGCTGCGATGCAGTGCCTTAGACCGCTGCGCCACTCGGGAGGCTCTCTGTTCACAGTGTTGACATCCGCAAATCAGTTGCCCACATGACACCATACACGTGGTCTGCGGTTGTGAGGCTCGTTGGGCGTACTGTCAAATTCTCTAGGCGGCTTATGGTAGAGAAATAAAACATTACATTCTCTGGCAAAAGCTCTGGTAGACATTCCTGCAGTCAGCATGCCAATTCTACACTCCCTCAAAACTTGAGACATCTGTGGCATTGTGTTGTGTGACAAAACTTCACATTTTAGAGTGGCCTTTTATTGTCCCCAGCACAAGGTGTGGCTGTGTAATGATCATACTGTTTAATCAGCTTCTTGATATGCCACACCTGTCAGGTGGATGTATGGGATCTTTTATTTCAGCTCATGAAACATGGGACCAACACTTTACATGTTGCATTTATATTTTTATTCAATGTATAATGACTGTTGTGACCGTAATTTGTGTCTTGATCTGAATATACAACATACCGCAGAAAATCGGAAACAGACTCTTTATGACCGCAAAAGTGTGTTTGAAACTGGGACTATTTATAGTGTGTACGTTCAGTGTTGTCCTCGATGGAGAGCACATCAAGAATAGCACAAAGAGGAAACTCACTTTACATATCAGAGGGAAGATGGGTGTCACTTGAAATGACTAGCTCCTGAAGAGTAGCACTGAGTGTCTGAGAGAGGTCACTTTTCTGAGAGTTGTCTGAGAAGTATAGAAACATTGATGTTTGAAAGTCTGATAGCAAGTCCGAGACAGGATTGTACCAATGACCTTGAGATTGCCAAGCCAATACACCAAGGACCGTACCAGTCCAGACAATTTGGTATATGCACATAGTACCATATAATGATTTCACCACTGTTATCTAGTAATTTCAGTGAAAGGGAGAGCCAAAATGTGGGAGTGAGGCCTGTCTGCAGTCTGTCTATGAGGCTCGGTGGTGGAAGCCTCCAGTTGGGTTCAGTTCCAGTTCTACTCCAGTCCAGGTCTGGCTGACGAAAACCTTTTGTTTCTCTTCTAATGAAAACAATGACTTCACTTCAGGAGCAAAGTTAGCGTTTTGACGTGCAGACGGAAGGCAGGCCCAGACTGCTCCGAGAGACTGCCGTTTTACAGGGTATGGGTCCCCCCCTGTAGGGACTGTACTGTACTGTGGGAATGGAAGTCCCTCCAAAGTACCACTCATTTCAGGGCCCTATATAGTGAGCTACTTTTGACCAGAGGCCATAGCCCCAAATGGCAACCTATTCCCTATATAGTGAGCTAGTATTGACCAGAAGTAGTGCACTATATAAGAAATGGGTGCCATTTGGGATGCAGATAAGGATACTTGAGAAGGCAATGACAGTTAGAGAATAATAGGATCTGCAATAGCTGGGAAATGTCAGGGAACAGCTCCCATTCCAACTTCCTGAAGTGTCCTCACGGAGCTGAGAGAGGACAGCTAAGGTGTTTACAGTAAAGCACATTGGAAAACTGAAATTGAAAACTAGTATATGTTCTTCTAATAGTGTAATACACTGCTCAAAAAAATAAAGGGAACACTAAAATAACACATTTTAGATCTGAATGAATGAAATATTCTTATTAAATACTTTTTTCTTTACATAGTTGAATGTGCTGACAGCAAAAATCACAAAAATTATCAATGGAAATCAAATTCATCAACCCATGGAGGTCTGGATTTGGAGTCACACTCAAAATTAAAGTGGAACACCACACTACAGGCTGATCCAACTTTGATGTAATGTCCTTAAAACAAGTCAAAATGAGGCTCAGTAGTGTGTGTGGCCTCCACGTGCCTGTATGACCTCCCTACAACGCCTGGGCATGCTCCTGATGAGGTGACGGATGGTCTCCTGGGGGATCTCCTCCCAGACCTGGACTAAAGCATCCGCCAACTCCTGGACAGTCTGCGGTGCAACGTGGCGTTGGTGGATGGAGTGAGACATGATGTCCCAGATGTGCTCAATTGGATTCAGGTCTGGGGAACGGGCGGGCCAGTCCATAGCATCAACGTCTTCCTCTTGCAGGAACTGCTTGAGGTCTAGCATTGTCTTGCATTAGGAGGATCCCAGGGCCAACCGCACCAGCATATGGTCTCACAAGTGGTCTGAGGATCTCATCTCGGTACCTAATGGCAGTCAGGCTACCTCTGGCGAGCACATGGCCCCCCAAAGAAATGCCACCCCACACCATGACTGACCCACTGCCAAACCGGTCATGCTGGAGGATGTTGCAGGCAGCAGAACGTTCTCCACGGCGTCTCCAGACTCTGTCACGTCTGTCACATGTGCTCAGTGTAAACCTGCTTTCATCTGTGAAGAGCACAGGGCGCCAGTGGCGAATTTGCCAATCTTAAATGCCAAACATCCTGCACGGTGTTGGGCTGTAAGCACAACCCCCACCTGTGGACATCGGGCCCTCATACCACCCTCATGGAGTCAGTTTCTGACCATTTGAGCAGACACATGCACATTTGTGGCCTGCTGGAGGTCATTTTGCAGGGCTCTGGCAGTGCTCCTCCTGCTCCTCCTTGCACAAAGGCTGAGATAGCGGTCCTGCTGCTGGGCTGTTGCCCTCCTATGGCCTCCTCCACGTCTCCTGATGTACTGGCCTGTCTCCTGGTAGCGCCTCCATGCTCTGGACACTATGCTGACAGACACGGCAAACCTTCTTGCCACAGCTCGCATTGATGTGCCATCCTGGATGAGCTGCACTACCTGAGCCACTTGTGTGGGTTGTAGACTCCGTCTCATGCTACCACTAGAGTGAAAGCACCGCCAGCATCCAAAAGTGACCAAAACATCAGCCAGGAAGCATAGGAACTGAGAAGTGGTCTGTGGTCACCACCTGCAGAACCACTCCTTTATTGAGGGTGTCTTGCTAATTGCCTATAATTTCCACCTGTTGTCTATTCCATTTGCACAACAGCATGTGAAATGTATTGTCAGTGTTGCTTCCTGAGTGGACAGTTTGATTTCACAGAAGTGTGATTGACTTGGAGTTACATTGTGTTGTTTAAGTGTTCCCTTTATTTTTTTGAGCAGTGTCTATAAAAAGGGCATGGCTTTGAATTGCTAAAAGCATTTCATAGCTTGACCAAAATGCGCTGCCTGCAGCAATTCTACTGTACAGGCAAGTCTGCTAATTTGGTATTTTTGGAGACATTGAAGTCACAACAAATGATATGCAAAATCATAGTTAGCTAAAAATGCTCTAGGGCCAATGGAATCCTAAGGTCTATTTGCATGTTTCAAATACTGTCCTGTTATGAACTAAACAGACTAGGAGATGTTCGCCACAATATATCCTAGTATGTACCCTTTGGTCAGTGTGTTTATATACAGTTTGTCTAAAATATACATCATACGTATGATGTGTACAGTAAGTGTACAATGTGCATACATACATGCATGCATGTCTATCTATTAGTGTGTGTACCAAATCTGAACCCCTCTCAGCCCCACTCTGCTGTAGTCGGAGCCTGATTCATAGAGAGCACTGCTGAAAGAGAGATTGGTTCGGAGAGGCAGAGAGACCTCTGAGCCGATTCAGCCTCGATCCTTTCACTACTGCTAATTTACTGCATGATCTGGAATTATGTCTGCCTGGCGGTTTGGCTGCAGTTCAGAGCACAGCAGGACACTAAATCACGTCAGCTGTAGATCTGTAGATCCGCCTGGAGGCTAGGCTATGTGTGACAGACATTGGGGGTGTTATCATGATTTCAGGGCAGATGATGGGCCTGGTAATTAAGACAGTTACATCACCTACATTCATTCATTAATGGCAGCTACATACATTTCACCACCTTGAGACACGATGATTCATACTGGAAGAGGTATGGAACAGTCATTAATTTATACTTATGTCACTCTGTTTAGAGGCAAAACAAGATGCCTTGCTGTGTGTGTTCTCATGGTGATTCTTCCTCAGGCTGGCTAAATTCAACACCAAAAGGAGAACCTCAGTTCTACGCAGTGGGAGGTTTTTTTTTCAGTCTTGAAGACAACAGCACATGTTCCCAAGGGCATGCATGTTTTGGAGTGGTATGTTTGAAAATGTTGAAAACAATGTTGAAAACAATAGCAACATTTGTTCAGAATCTCTAGAGGTTCTGCCGTGCACAGTACAGAGTGTACTTCTTTCTACTCCTTCTCTCCTCTGTTTACCTTTAGGGACTAAACAGAGGAATGTGATGCCATAGTGGTCCCTATAATAGCTTTAGCCACTCCCTCTGGTACCTTACTCCAATCAGACGGTCAAAGTCTGAAGCTAACTGTTCAGAGTGGGGTGTATTATAAGCTGCAGAGACAATAAACAGAACTGGTCACACACGGTGAGCCACAAACACTCATAAATCACTGTGTCCAAACTAAACTTATCCCCCAGCCAGGGCTCATCTCCAACCTTCTTCACATGGGTTATGTCCCAAATGACACCCTATTCCAGGGCCAATAGGGCTCTGGTCAAAAGTAGCGCACTAGATAGAGAATAGGGTGCCATTTGGGAACGCATGCATGGTCGTCTCCAAACCAGAGCTCTGTAGTTTGTCTAGATTTCATTCGTATCTTGAGGAAATTATTTAATCAAAGTATTGAATATCCACTATGCTGTGTTTTAATCATCTACTGTAGGAAAGTCTGGGTCTGTGCAAGAGCCAAAGAAATAGAACACCCTAGCATCAGTCTACATGTGTCTGCTACACATCTCCCTGTCCTCCTGCATGTTTTTAGGGAGACAACCCTTTTCATTACCCAGAACAACACACTAGACTAGATCAAATGTGCCAATAACCCCCAGCGAGACCCAAGCAACTGCTTAGAGACCCGGGAGAGCTGGAAATCCATACTAACAATCCATTTAGACCTTGTCTCTCTCTCCCACACCCAGCCTGCGTTAGTCCAGCACTAGGTAGCATCCCAAATGGCACCATATTCCCTTTATAGTTCACTCATTTTCTTTTACCAGTGCACTGTAAAGAGATTAGGGTGCCATTTCGGATGCATCCCAAAGCCCAGCACTAGGCGCTAATAGGATCACGCATGACTGCGGTTCCACTTATGGAGGCTGAGGGAGAGGAGAGGAGGCCTCCGAGGGAGCAGCACATCTGCCTGTGTGGACGTGTAGATAGGCCTGGCGATCTGGCCCTGCTATGCACATAGCTTAATGCAATGCTCTGTATGCAGCTCACATCAGAGATGTTCAACATGAGGTGAAAAGGTTGAAGTTTCCCGACTGCCTGTCAAAAACTTATATTGTTAAATCCACTGAGGAGTCTTGTGATTGCACTAAGTAATGTCACACTGTCTGCATGTCATTCTATGGTTTGAATGAGGAGAAAGGGGGGAAAATTCTCAGTTGCCTAACTTGTCCACATACAGTAAGTAGTACTGTATCCATGTCTGGTGTCATGGATGGTAATCATTTCCATTCTTCTTTGCACTGTTGCACTTTAGTAGCAACACTGTGGGGGTTTAAAGGGGTGGGGGTAGTTACGAGAGTTACTACTGGTGTTCCCAATGCTCTCACAGACACATCTGCTTGACTTTTCACCCACTCCCACACATCTGAACCCCTACTGACGTTTCTTCCCCCAACCCCACCTCCTCTCCCTTCCCCTGGGCTGACCACGGAGAGAGAGAACCCCCGCCGAGAGAGCTGGAGTGGAAGAAATTCCTCCAGTCGTCGTCCCCATTCACCTCTCATTGTTCCTGCACCGACTCCACACAGACCTGCTTTCACTGGCCCAGGCGGCCAGACCTGAGGCGCTGGCCAAACGCTCACATTGCGGTCCCATTTTAGCAAACACAGCAGTCACAAAGGGATTTCAAAAAGCGTACAAAGGAGTCCATGTGCTCCACCCTGCTGAGTACTGGCAGGGATAAAGTTCTTTATCTCTCAATAGAATACTTAAGAATAACACAGATGGGCATTTTAAAACAGACACTACAAAAGGATGAAGAGAGTCAGAGTAGCTATTTCTAGAATCAAAGCTTTGGCCTTTCACAGAGTACTGTAGGCTATACCTAGAGAACAATTCCCCATCTGATAGTGGCTAGCTAGTTTGCCTTTTAACTTATTTATCATGGTCTAGAGGGCATTCCTGTACTTTATCTTACATTCAGACATTTTTGGGGCTAAGACTCTCTGGACTCATGTCTCTTCAACTAATGAACAAGCAGAATCCTAATTAGGCTGGATTCCCTTAATCCAAATATGCTATGTCACAATGCATTTAACTTTAAGAGCAATGCATTCCTGAATTAACTCACTTCCCCATTCTTGTCCAGAGGAATTTGTTTCCATGTGAATTCTGTTAGATTGGGGGGGGGGGGGGGGGGGGGGGGACGTGTCTCTACAGCGGGCCAGAACAAGATAATGTACGACCGCTGCGGAGGAATCCGCACTGACCCGTTTAATACCCATGATGGCAAAGACACCAGTGGTCAGATGATCATTCACTCAGTCGATAAAACCTTAGTTGCCTTTCAACAGGCTGATAGAGGATGTCGGTCTGTCTGTTTGTCCAGCGCACTCCAGACCAAAGCGTCCATCTTTTATTAGGTAGTTCTATAGAGTGAGCCCTGGCCATGAAGGTTTACTGGGAAGGACCAGGAAAGGAGATAGGAGAGCTGAGCTGTGTCCCAAATGGCACCCTATTCCATATTTAGTGCACGACTTTGACCAGGGCCTATAGGGCTAAAAATGTGCGCACTACATAGGGAATAGGGTGCCATTTGGGGCATAACAATGGGCTACTTTGTAAAGGACAATACTATAACTTAGAGCTTTTCATGTTTCTCACAAAGCGACTGCATAAAAATTAGATCCTCCAAGATGACGGCTAGACAGCAGAGAATCTGTAGAGTTCAGTCCTCAACGATGGGAAATCCATCCCATCCCACATTTGGATCCCAACTTGATCTCATTTACATTGATGTAGTGTTCAACCGTCTGCAGCTTATTCATTCTGTGTGGAGCTTTCAGCCTTTGGCTCTCTGGGAATGGAGTAGAATCGGGTCAAATATGAGGCATATTGGATAGAAGCCTCGTGTTCTAGTGCTTAGACAGGGAAGGAGGGAGCAGATGACGTGGAACAGAAGAGATTCATCCAGTCTCCTCACACCCTCACCAGACATTCCCAGTCAGAACCCCTGATTAACATTACAGGCCTCTGGTCTCTCTGTTCCACTGAGCTCATTACAAAATCTGTCCCCGAACCACAGTACAGTATGTTATGATGGATAAACACCACAGTATGTTATGATGGATAAACACTCTGTACCACAGTACAGTTATAATATGACATCTGTTATGATGGAAAAACAACAGTACTGTTGGAATATGACCTCTTATGATGGATAAACACTTGAAATGCACAACAGTAATACACATCAGTCCCCTGCCTTTTCAATGCAGCATGTTATTGCTATATCATATTTAGCTCTTAAAATATGAATTGACCCAACCAACAATTTTGCCGTTGTGGACCCCCTTACACGCACACACGAAACTGCTTTTCAATAAGAGGCCTGCGTTGCCATGGAAACCCCCGTCCCCGTCAGGACATGTCACGGAGTGCCAAACACATTGTGGGCTCTTAGTTAATAATTCAGTGATAAATTAACGGTTTTCTGAGGAAAACAGGTGCCAGAATGTCAGAGGGCTTAGGGGGAATAGCTGGGTGGAAAAAGAGAGGGGGGGGAGACAGTAAAAGAGGGGTGTTTCTTCCGCTCCTCTTGTGTTTGAGGCACAAAAGCTGCTCTCTAAATGCAGGCTATTAATCCTAACTCGGACTCTGTATGGCTGGGCTCCACCATGCAAGGGAAGAATACAACGTAAAAGCAGGGGGATTGTAAAGGAGTAAAAAGCCCGTACTCAATAGATATATACACATCATTGCATCTTTCACAAACGTGGGTCGCCTCAGAGGGCTACATACTGCAGGGTCAAAGATCACCAAGGCAGGGGGTACAATCTTCACTCCCGCTGGTTTTTAGAACAATCCTCCTGCCTGGCCCCACGTCTCCCTCTCCCAGTATGTGTGCAGGGCTGACTGGTTTACAGAAAGGGCAGACCAGACACACACAGGGAGATCGTCTGTGTAAAAGCAAAAATGTATCTCTCACCCTAGACCTGCATACCCCATGAGTCAATTATTAAATGAGTGTAGCCCACAACTGTAGGAAGTTCACCGCTTGCATTGCTGTGGAATAATAACGTTCACAAGATACACTGCAAACTAGGGCCGGGAACGATACCAGTATCGCGATACTAGTTAGTATTGTGGTACGAAGAGGATTTAACTTCCTTTAAGAAAACAGCTCTAATGCTGGAGACAAACCATGTCACACAATATTTGACATACAGCAGGTTTTTAAAGGACCAAATAGTTGTTTGCTTCATGTTTTCAATTTTGCCATGAGTGGTGGGGCTCCCGAGTGGCACAGCGGTCTAAAGCACTGCATCTCAGTGCAAGAGGCGTCACTACAGTCCCTGGTTCAAATCCAGAACCCTAGTTCAAATCCTGAATCACATCCGGCCGTGATTGGGAGTCCCATGGGTTTGGCCGGTGTAGGCCGTCATTGTAAATAGGAATTTGTTCTTAACTGACTTGCCTAGTTAAATAAAGGTTAAATAAATGAAAAAAATATTCACAGCCCAAATGTATTGTATAAAAGCTCCAGTGGTGAATGTAAGCTGCTGTCGTCCTGCCTCTCGTCAAGGCCTGCTGGCTCTCTCAGATAGAGAAAGATAGCAGAGAGAAGTTCTGGCTTTGGTCTGGCCAACGGGTACGGCCGCCAGTCCGTTAGAGATTGGCATCACCATGGCCCGCCTGCCTCACCCACTGGGAGAGAGCGAGAACTGCCCTCAGGGCAAATTTTTCCTGGTTGTCCCAGGCGCCTGCCAGAGGTAATTCAAATCCCACTCTCTCATGCAAAAAGTGTAATCCAATACATTATGGAGTGGTTCCTGGCATGGGGCCGGCTAGACAGTGCAGCCTCAGCATCCTCCTCAACTAAAAACACACAAACACCACATGTCCTGAAAACACTTGCCCACACACACACACACACCTTGTTAAGACCACATTAAGCCCTTGTTGGCACCTGCTTAGCTTCCATGATGATCGAATAGAAAACATTACTGAGCATTACAATGGCATAGCCTACTATAACACACATGGAGAAACCACTAAGAATAACCTGAACATCCTCCGATGTCTTTAGTGAATAAACAAGAGGGATACATTTAGCTACATAAATAAAGTGAAACCGGGTTCTATGTTTAGGCTAGATTGGAGGCTTCGGTCCACTGGGTTCTTATGTGCATTTACACAGCTCCCTCCCTCTTTTGACCCCTGATTGACCCCACGTTTAACTCCCACTCCTCCTATTCCCTGTTAGAGACTGATGCTACATCCCAAATGGCACCCTATTCCCTTTTTAGTGCACTACTTTTGACAAGGGTCCTGGTTAAAAGCAGTGCACTATAGAAGGGAATAGGGTGCCATTTGGGATGCACACACCAGAGAGACTGACTGGTTGCGCTCCTCCAGCTTCAGGTCCCATCACAACACAGGGGATTAATATTGATAAACACTGCAGCACAGCAGCTTTACATTGACAGACATCATCACGTAGATCTTTCAGAACACACCATCTCCTGAGGATTTCTGCCTTCCTGTACTTTGAGTTTACTGAAACACTAGGATTGTTAGATCCATTGGCATCATGTTAGGTGTTACATAGCAGTTATTTTATGCACGTCTTATATAGGCCTACTTGTTGATAGTGCTGGGCTTGGACTTCTAATTGGACACTACTACTGCAATAAACCCAAACTAATCCTTACAAAATATAGCATTTTCTGATGTCCTTGAAACATTACTAGGCTCCTCAAAGAGCCTGAGCAATGTTATTAAATGATCCAATAAAACATTAAGCTATACACACACTGTGACCCCCAGAGATATATAGTGCATCTTAGTGAAGGTGTATTTTAGGTTTCATTGTGCTCTCCATGGCCAATGAGTAGGGTTGTAAATCACAGTGACACTGGCCATGCGACTGTACAGCATCATAAACTATAGACCAGTGGCAGCTAGCTCCCAGATATTTGGCTCCAACGCCGCAAGACCAGAGTCAATACAGACACCCCACTGTTATATATATAAATAAATAAATGAATAAATAAATAAAAGCCTTGGATCGCAGGCAGGCATCTGAGACCGATTTTTCACCTCTACTACAATATACCCACATCATATTCACAGTACAGAATGCATGTCATATAGAGATGGGGCGGTCTTGATAAAAGCCACTAGGGTGAAACGTCGACCAAAGTGCCCTGTCCACCTCTGAACATGGAATAAAAAGATACAGATCACCAGCATTTCTGCCTCCCAGACATTCATTTTATACAGAAATGGAATGACATGTACAGTATGCATGTATTGCGCTGTCCTCTGGGGAGAAGAGTTGTAGCTCGTCCCGTTCCTCCCTTAACTGGTACCAGATTAAACCTACAGTGACATTGGGTTACATTGTGAGACTTAATCTCCATCCATTAACCCATTTCCTCCTCTCCTCTTACGCTCATTAAAAGGCACATCTGTTTTGTGTTGCTGCAGGCAGGGCTCTGGAGTTTACGGCTGAGCTGTACATCTGGACACCCGCCTAAACCCCCTCCTCACAACCCCCACCAATAAACCCCTCTCCTGCTCCCTGACAGTTTACAACCCCATTCTCACAGCAGCATCAACATGTATAGAGAATCTCCTCTACCCTCTGACTCCACCCCCTCCTCAACACACCCATCCTCTGCCGTCTCTCCCACTTCTCCCTGATCTGCTTTGCTCCGACAATATGTTCTCAAATCAGAGGAGCATGGATTGGGAGACTGGTCAGAGAGACTTATGGATGCAGCTTTCATTGGCGTTCCGGCTTAAGACCTCAACATGGACCAAAAATCCCTCAACTCCTTGACGTCATTTTTGCCAAGTCATTTGAAATGGCAATGCATGGAATGAACGCAGGTATGAAAACATATACTGATATGGATCCCCCTGCAGCCCAGGAGAATTATGAGAGTCAACTCTGAAGTGTGGGTCTGACCGGGGTGTATGTGTACAGTACAATAGTTAGTGTCTTCTGGGTGTAAATGTCTGTACATGTCTGTGTGTGAGAGAGAGAGATAAATAGAGAGAACAAGCCTGAGAGACAGATTAGGAGAGACGGAGAGGGAGCCAGGCCGAGGGCAGCCTGCCCTACAGACAGCTGCGAAGCCAGTTCAGTGTCACTAACTAACTGGGGGGGGGGGGGGGGGTCAAAGGTCAGGTTGTTAATTCCCCAGCAGGAAGAACATGGCCTTAAAGAAGACTCCTGCCACTTGCCTCCCCCTAATGTTCCCCTAGCCAACCCTACAACCCTCATCCCCTCTGACCCGCCAGCCCTGCCATGTCACATCTCAACTTTACAAGGGAGACCTTTTAAATAAACACTGAGCAATATCCTTCTTCAAAGCCTTCCCATCCTGCACAGGCCTTCTTATCCTATGAGGCCTCTTCCTGAACACACACAGGCGCACACACAGAAAGACAGTGAGTCAGAGGATAAAACCCAGCTGAGAGAAGCAGCTAAAATCGGCGGTCCCCAGCAGAGCGTTCTATGTGTAGAGGTAAAGTGACCAGCCCTAGCCTCCTCTTCAAGCTTCCCATGTATCAAAGAGTGAAAGGCACACAGTGAGTTGTGCTTTGCACTCTGTAATTCAGCACCAGCATCCCAATAGCACAGATCGAAAGTCTCCCAGAGACAGGGAGCAAGGTCACTAGCCCTTGGTAAGCCCTGGTTTCTGTAATGTCTTATTTCAGCAGTTTAGGGTTTTGCTAGACAAGATGATGTAATCCACACAGCCTAAAATCCTATTTCCACCATCCAGCCATTCGGTCGTCTATAATACCTCATGTAACTGCATTGTTATTGGAGCCAATAACAGTCAAATCTCATTGATCTGTATGAATAGGTATGCATGATCACGGTGGGAGAGGCTAGGCAGTGAAACCAAGGAGAGCCTCTGGTAACCCACTGACGGTGATTGCTTTGGGCTAGACTTTACGTCTCTGCATAGGAGGGAGGGGTGTGAAATTTTACATAAAACCACAGAACAATTGCTTATTTTATTTTTGTAAAATCCCCCAAGTACAGTATTAAGACTGGTGGAGTAGAGTGGTGATCTGTGTAGTAATGTTTTAAGCTGCCTCATGAGTCTTCAGTTGACTTACTGGACTCAATCTCCTACAAATCACCCTTTCGTCTCAATCCACACACAGCAGCACATCATTACACAGTTAACCCACAGAGACACTGTGCTGCTCTACTGAAACATCACCAGACTGTATAACTGTCAGGCAATAACTACTGTTAGAAAGAGTCTAAAACATATGATTGAATTGGCTGTGACGGGCACATTTTCCCCGTTTTACCCTGGGTTCAGAGAGACAGTATGTCTCCTCCATCTCCTGCCTTTTTAAACACTTCAAGCTGCACAGAGAATGAAGGGAAAGGCTGGTCTAGGCGAGCTTCACAGTGATTTGTAATCAGGCCTAGCATTTACAGGAAAAGGGAAAAGTCTTTCAAAGCCTGCCAAGAATCGAGAAGGTAGAGGAGAAAAAAAGAAAAAAACACTGACTCCATGTTCCAAAGATGTGCTCGGTCCTTTTTTCCCCTCAAAAAGAAGGGAGGAAGAGTGATGGAGTTGGAACATGGACTATTGGGAGGAGGGAGCTTATCTTTTCAAGTGTGTTTGCAGTCGTTAAGAAGTGGCCCAGAGTTGTTTGCTTCATAGCAGTTTCCCTTCCAGTAAGTATGAACAGTGAAACACAAGCAAACAAATTCCTATATCCACACAGTCATTTTGACGTCATGTACCGTAGAAACCATTATCTCATGTGATCTGTGGCCTGCAGCGAGAGAGAGTTGTGGAGCTTAGATGACAGAGTTGGTTAGGACAGACCTAAGTTACTTCCTGAATTTCTTAACAAGCAGAGCCTGGTTAGAGGGGTGGAGAAGTGGAGTCCTTTAGCAATTGGACCTGCTCCAGAACTGCCTCCACTACACTGCTACAGTAAACTGGCTTACAACTGGAGCCAGCAGAGAGAGAAGTGGCTGGAGAGAGGAGACTATGTCCAGAGAATAAATTGACTGCCTTTACTTGACTGGCAGCTCATTGTGGGTTTAAATCCTGGCTGGCCAGAGAAGTGTGATTAATGCTTTCCATAGTCTAAGATAAAAGGAGTGTCAGGAGGAAAAGAGAGGGAGCGAGAGAACCACACTCTTCTGAGCATTTATTTTTAAAAAAAGGTCAAATTCAGCTGTTTTTATCTCTATGAAACCATTTCTGGGTAACAATTAAGTACCTTACAGTAATTCTTTTTGACTATTTTAATTAGCAAAATAGCAAAATTTCTCAAGTAAGAATGTTGCTTGGCCTCTCTTGGAGTGGTCTGAGTGGAAAACGGAAAACTAGCTGTTATTGGCAAAGACGTTTGGGACTCTTTCCTATTGGTCTATTAAGTAAAACTCCGTCCCACCAAAACAGGCTGAAATTTCAGGTGGTCTTTCAAACAGATCTTACACTAAAATGACAATCATAATTTTCAGAATTTCACAGTATTATTCCAACCTCCATGTGGAAATGTATATAAAACACAGGAAAATCACATTTGACTGCACTGGGCCTTTAAGTAATATGTTAACATGAAACCCAAGACCCTGTTGCCAAACGAGGACGAACCTCCCAAATATGAGTCACCGGAAGACCACAAGCATAGCCCATAAAAACACAACAGCCAGGACAAAATTAAAGAGCACAAAGTCCCATAAACCAATTGCAAGGGTCAAAGTTAAACGTAGTTAAAAAGCCATAGGCTGCCAACCTTACGAGAAAGACAATTAGTCCCCCAATGTGTAAAAATGTCCTTTGCCGAATTGCCTCTCGTTTCAGCAAACGTCAATATAAACCACCACTGAATGGCCCTGAGTAATGTTGTTCCAGATAAAAGTAAATTCCCCAGAGCTCTAGTCAGAGACAAAGAGGACACACATGGGTGAGGTGCAGCTCTGCTCTGGCTGCATCTGTGGCAGGCTGGAATGTGATGAGGGTTTACTGGGTTTAGAAATAACTGTCAGAAACAGGCAGACAAAAGGCAGTGCTGTTCTGAATCTGCAGAGCCGGTCTCTCTCCCTCTCAGATAGCACCCTCCTCTCCGCCCGCCCTGCAGCCCACTCCATCTTACCACTTTCCCATGAATGGTTACCACCAGCACCCCAGCCCCACCTCACCTCACCATTGCTAGCATCACCAGAACCATTGAGTCTGAATGTAGAAAAGAAGTTAAGGCAACTCAGGAGTGTTTAAAGGGATATATTGTGGCGTATGTATGTATGTATGTATGTATGTATGTATGTATGTATGTATGTATGTATGTATGTCCTTGTGAGAGAGACATTGAGGTAGCTTACAGCAGTGCACTTATCCTCCCCATTCGTCTAGAGGAAGTGACTGTGACTAGCTATAACCAGCAACCAGATAATAGTATAATAGTATCTAATGTCTTCAATAACTCAAAGAATGTTAATAGGGAGAATCGATACTCCAATTTCAAAACAATAAGAGAATCTCCAAAGTCTCTAGAATAGTACACAGACAAACAAACATGTGGCTAATTCATAACAGTATGATACCTAACCACCCATTGAAACATGCGTGGAGCAGAAAACCCAGCCAGAGCTTGTTTCAGTGTAAATCTGTGCAGTGCTCCAGAGCCGACAGGGGAGGTTTATGATGAGAATCAATCGGTTGTCAGATTACAGCTTTCATCCCTCTCCCTTGGTTTCCAAGGAGCCAGAGTGGACCGCCACACTTCCTGTATGCCTGAAGCTTAACCAGCAGAGATAGAAATCACTCTCCTTTATCTCTCATTCCTTATGCCACCTTTCCCTCCTTCCTTCCTTCCTTTTCTAATGACGTACCGTCATGATGTGTAATGACATGCACAGAGACCGAGGGAGGGAAGTAGGGAGGGAGGGAGGGGAAAGGGGAGATGGGAGGAGGTGAAAGACTGAAAATGGCTCCACAATAGCCAGTCACACCACATTTAAATGCCTTCGTACTATCCAGAGTGAAACGGTTAGGGGGAGAGCGGGGAGGACGGTGAAATGTGCATTTATCTTCTATTCTTCATGGTGTGGCAAATTGGATTGTGATGCTGGATCTATGGATCAATGTGATTTGACTGTGAGTCACACACACACACACAACACAGACTGGGGAGAGAAAACACCACCATCTCAACCAACCAGCTCTATTGTCTCCCCAGCCAGGACCCAGCCAGGACCCTTTATTAAAACACATAAAAAATATATAGACAATTAAATCACAGAAAAACTATGGGTGAGTTCATGTATGATGAGGCATCATTCGCTACAGTATCTCTACCCACCCGGTCTGTAACTCCAGTTGGATTAACAGAGGCCTGAGGGAATGTATTTGAACTTCAGACATGTTCACCCTCCACTATCAGATCTCACATAGGGGCATTTATGTAATATCCACCCAGTTCTCAGCAAGGGGTTTCCCCTATATAGAGCTTTGTTGAGGAGTTCAAACGAACAAGAAACCCACTCAACTGCCCACCACAGCTGGGCTGAACTGTAACCTAGCCACCCTGGCCCACATACACTATCCCTTTCTCCTATCAGCACAGATCAAAGGACCAATCAGAGACGCTAAACAGCAGATGAAGCCCATTTTAGATTTATACCTATTTCTCCACTGTCTGTACTTTCTGCACAATGTTGTATGCTTTTCCTGCACTGTTCCAGGGACATCCAGTGAGATGTTACTCTACAGACACCCAGGCCGTCCCGTCCACCATGTTGAGCGGATCTAATTAAATGCTGTTCCACATTAACAGGATTGGGTGAACTCACCGTTTCCTGCCCCGCTCCCCATGGCCTTTGAGTGGCACTCAGGCTAATGCATACAAACAGGAACAGGATGAAACGCCAGACACAAGCGAAACCGACATCAACACACACACGGCAAACCTGCTCACATTATTGCCTTGCGGTGGTGGAACATGGTGACATGGCAGAGGTGTTGTACAGTCACACAAAAGCTGTGTTGAGACCACTGCAGACAGAGGAACAGGCTGGAAAGGCTTGAGTCTTTATGTATCCCAGGGCTACAGTAGAACTAGGAGGTGTAATGCTATGGAATTACATCTAACAATTTAATAGGATCTCTATGTGTAATGCCCTGTAATAATGTCATTCCTAATCAGACTACATTTATAAGCCTGTTCTTTAACCACATAATTTCCCTCTTCATTTCCTTATTTGTTTGCAGTCATTTGGTCGTTATTGGACTTCAGGGTTTGACCTTTCAAAACATAAGGCTGCATACGTCTCAGCCTCACTTTCCCACTGCCACCAGCAGGCTCCTGCCAAAAGACCCAACCAGGAAGCGGTGGTTTGCCAAGCAAATAGTTACGCAATGTGGTCGTCAGAGTAAGTGTCAAAGGCTGCGTTTGTGAGCTGGTTGATTAAAACTGCCTTCATCCATAGATAATCATGCTGAAGTGTTGCCTTCTAACTGGGGACTGAAGACAGTCATGCTGAGAATGGCAACAAGGGGAGAGGGGATAGGTCAACAAGGGGAGAGGGGATAGGTCAACAAGGGGAGAGGGGATAAGCTTCATGTCTTGACCGAGGGGAGAAAAATGCTATGAAATACATGTTGCACAAGTTCCCCCTTCCATTACACTGGGCTGCTAAAAGACAGTTAACTGCATGTTATTTGGTTCCACATAACATGGCACCCTGTCTATGTGTTTTTGGCTTGGGACCAGCTGCAGAACCAAAATGGTAAAAACAGACAAAAACAAACAGTCTAGAGGACATCTAAGCTAAGAGCTTTGAGACATAAACAGTAGGCCAATGTTCCCCCTTGGCAAACCAAAAGGTCAAATAAGAGGCTTCTAGACCACCTCCTGATCCATTCTGTTTATGTGGTAATTCACTTCTGTTAGACAACACATAGCAACTGTTCAAAATCTCCCAATTCACTCATTTGTCCTCCTGCACAACTGCAATAGCTGGGTCGGAATGGGTTAGCTCAAATAATATTTATAATTTGTGACAGAAGACCTACCACAAGCAGACCACACAGTCTGCTCTTTGCTCCTACATGTCACTCCTGTTCTACTCTCTGTTTTACAGGGACTGAAACATTTCCTTCCATTCTAAGCTACTTCAAATACTCCCAAACATACGGCCTCCTCCCCTTAAACCCCCAACACTCCCCCAGCCTCTCACAGGGTGAGTTCACATTCACAAGGCTGAAAGGGAGGTGAACTGCAATATCCCTCGGAATGACAATGTATAGTGTTGTAATCAAAGTGAGACAACGTTCATCTGTTGTTCTCTATGGCCAAAAATATCCTATAAATTACCTATAGAGTCTATGTAATTCGATGACCATGGCTGGATATTTTCTGCGTGTTTCTGAAACCTCCACCAGGGGAAGTGTGTGCTGTGCAGCGATGGTTCCCAACCATCTAAACAGCATGGTGTCCATCTGAACAGCATGGTGTTCATTGGTCTGTATCAGCGGAGGCTCCTCAGAGGAGGACCATTCTCCTCAGTGAAATTTCATACAAATAAAAATAGGGAAACATTCATGATAAAACTAAATATATTCATAGGTCACCAAATAATTGGTTAAAATACTGTAGACCTTCATTGCAAAACAGTGTAACTTCAACAGAACTGTCTGGGTTGGCACCCTGGTGTAGCCGGAGGACAGCTAGCTTCTGACCTCCTCTGGCTTTATTGACTTCAATACAAAACCTAGGAGGCTGGTAGGCCTCACCCCCTTCCATAGCTATACATGGTAATTATGACCACTTCCAGAGGATGTCCTCCAATCAAGCAAAGCTTTTGCAGTAGGAACTTATCCTACATCTATGATTGGATGGACCAGAGAACGAACCTAGTGTGTGTTGTATTGGGATTGTGTCACAGAGCATTATGGGGGTTCTGTGTTGAGAAGATTGGTGACATTGTTGGATAGAAATTAAGAGTGATAGTTGAGCATTTGAGACATTCAATTCAAATGAGTTTTTTAAAATTACAGGAGATGGAGGAGGTATATTATAAATTGTTTTCTTGGGTTTAGAACTTTGTGTCCAGTTAAGGCAAATTTCAATAAATTGCACTGTTAACTTCAGTAGCTCGCTAGCTACCAGCGCGAGTGTACAGTTTTCTCCACCAGAATAGTAGAATGGCCAACGCTGCCGAAAATGTTGTGGACTTTGTTGAAGAACCCCTTTCATTCTCTAGGGTGCACGGAAAAGGTGTGAATTAAACGCGAGAGTCGACCTCTGCCTGAGATCAGTTTCATGAAGGAGGAAAAGGTGAGGGTGTTCAATACCAACTGGTATCAAAAGTATAGCTGGTTAACACGGAGCCTATCATCAAGCCGCCTGTAATTGCACGTTAAGATGCTTTACATGCTGAACATCTTTTCTGGGATGTCGAAAACAATTCTGAATGATTTGATAGCTTCCATCGCATCATCCATTAAACGTTAGATTAAAGAGAGGTTGATGCAGAACATGTTTGCGCGTGCGCTCAAGTAGGCTTTGCACTTTTCTCCGGTATTTATTTAGCAAAGATGATAACACCTAATCACTCCGGACAGACACAAGCAAAAACCCATGACAGAAATGTTGCAGCAGCCTAGGCCACACATAAACATGAGAAATCTGACATGCTGTACGGGATGAAAATATTATTCCATCTGATCAACTGTAGGCTACTAATAAGAGCAGATGCATACAGCCTCTGTGCCCTGTCCATCTGGTCAGGGTAAACTAATTGGTAACGTTATGTATTTATAATCCATTTGTGTGTCAGGAGAAAATGTGAATGTGATCAAATTTAGATTATATTCCAAATAGGGCTGGCTAGGCTGCCTACACGTTTTAAATCCAAAATGATTACCTGGAATTAATCAATCGACATAATAGTGATGGCAGATGTGAGTACATCAATTTTTTTTTTTTAAAAGGCCTACAGTTGCATAGGCCTGCATGATGCACACATGCATAAAGAAAGCTTGGCCCTGTGAGTTCTATTGTCTATGTGTCTGGGTAGAGGAAATCCCCCTCCTAATTTAGTCGAAATATAATTTATATAAACAAATAAAAAACGGTAGCTGCAGTTTGACAGGGTTTTCATCTCCCCCAGGGCCAACCATTTTTTTAAACCACATAAAAATTTGCCCACCACTCTGGGACCTATGGTGGCAACAGTCTGCTTGCAGTTGTCTGTTATTTTCAGGTATGTGGATGATCTACACTACTGTGTAGTGTCTTGTGTTATCGTTTTGTCTTCCCAGTCAAATCCTGTCCTGCACTGGTCAAGGCTCTGAACACCTCAACTCATGCCTCATACATGCATTCAATCACTGCTGAGATCCCTTTCCAACACTAAGTAACCCTCTCATTCACCTTCCCCATAATATTGTACCTTAAAATGTCTATTAAAATCATTTGTCTATGATTTTTGAAACACACGTAGTGGTCTCCGTGTGTTCCGCACCTATACCGTGGGTCTCCCATCCTCCTCAATTTTTCAAGTCACCAACCTCCACTGGTCTGTATTCAGTAGTACCATAGCAAAACCCCACAATGATTAATTCCAAATACCCATTTAATTGCTGAAGTGGCGTGTTCCATTAGCCCATGGCAAGCGGAGCAGAGCAGCACACAGCCTCTCTACAGGAGTCAAAATAAAGCAGGATATCCTGGTCACAGTTCCCTAGCAATGTGCTCATGATTCCCCAGCCTAAAAGCCAAGAGACAGCTATTATTCTGAATGTTTCCTAGATTATTAGAATTAAAAGAGGAAGTTTGAGTATACATAATTTTGTCTTTATGTCAAGTCAATAAATGTATGTATCATGGACTAGCTGCTTGTACTTCTTAAAAATGTACATAAGCATACAGAATCTGAAAAACACTAATGACTGGACTCATTAAAATAAAAATGTGTTTTATTTTGTTTTATTTCACCATGTAAAAATGGTGTAATTAAAGCATTACTTATATAAATCTGCTTTAATGTGGTGCAGTAACAAAGACATTTCTCTGCAGTGCTAAGTTCCAATTTCTAAACACTGTACATGTGTTTTCTCCTCTCTGTTCATCACACCTCCCCTCCCAAAGCCAATACTTTTCAAATTAGACATGAGTGTTTACAAAGACAGAATGCCTCATCACACTAGAGACATCTCCCTCCCTGGATATTCTCAGCATCCAACAAGATTTGACAGTGTCATGCCAAGAAAATAGAATAATGGACATAATTCAATTATTTGTATTTCTTCTATCATCTTGGAGTGGATGAGTGTGGGTTCTTTAAGCCGAGAGCTGCGGACTATTCAGGATACAGCCGCTATACAGCCACTCCAGCAGCCAATACACAACTAATTTAAAAATGTTCCTCCCACAAAGGGAGTAAAGCCAGGGGTTGAAGAGACTGTATTAACAGTAATATTCCTTATTGAAATAAAGCTCTGGAGCAGGAGAGTAGGTTTGATGTTTAGTAACGGCCCGCCAAGAGAGAGAGGGCTTTGCATATATTGAGAGGCATTGTAAGCGCTGGCAAGGGGTCGCTCCACTACTCCAGAAAAACAGCTTTTCGCATACCCAGTCTGTCCTCCACACACATCCATGCTCTCCTCTGGGCTGGCCAGCCCCTTCTCATACACTACATGAGTAGTCTATAGTCCACCACCCAGCAGCCTAACTGTTCCTCAGACACCCTACGCCCACATGCCAAGAGCTCTACAGTGGGCCAGTGTGAACCCGGCTAATAATTAATAGCATGTAATTAAGATGGCAGGCTCCCTGTACTTGTAAAGACACATTAGCCCAATGTATCAGCATGCTGTAATGGGTTTGTTTGATGTGGATTTCTAGAGTATCACCCCTCCCCCCTCTTCAGCCCTCACGCTCCCTAAACTTGAGTGACATTGGCGCTTGTTGCGGAGCCCTGTCGAGGGCAGAAATCACTCAGTGAGGGTTGTAAGGAGAGGAGCAGCCCTTGTACAGTTGGCAATTTGCCAGACTCATGATGACAGGCGAGGCAGGGTGGACTTCATAAGCGGGCCCATTTTAGTTCTTGCCATTAACAGCACATCAACGATCCCACCAGTCAGTCAGCCAGCTGCCCAGGCCTGAAACCCAGCAGCCCCCATACTCTGTCCTCCCCCTCACATCCCATCATACCCTGCACCCGGTTCTCAGCCTTGATCTGCAATTACCACCAGTCAGTCGCCATTCCATTGAAGAAAAAAGGCAATTTAATGCATAAAGGGATAAATGGGTGAATAATTACATTTTTAATCAAGCTGAAAGGATCTCTCCAGCTCCAGCTGAAAATGGGAGAAGGGGAAAGTTAAAAAGGGGGAGATTTGCTTGTTTCCAAAAAAACGTATTTAATCCTTGACACCTGTCAAACGGCTCACACTACACAGACCCCCGGGGTTCATAAAAGGCTGCGGTTGAGGCTTAACCCTACGAGTGCCTCGGCATTGAAAGAGTGTCCCTGCTCAGTCTCCAGATCCTTGCAGGCTCACACACATAATACGGTCATGCCTGGTGTGGTCACCACACCAACACTGATATATACAGTAAGTGTTCATCCCATTTGGCACCATATTCCCTATTAGTGCACTAATTTTGACCAGGGCCCATAGGGAACGTAGTATATTCCCTAGTATAGGGAATAGGGTGCCATTTTGGATGCACACTCTGCTGCAGCCTCTGCTTCAGTGCTATGGCTAAAGTGATCTTACACATGTAGACTGCCTGAAACTAGACACAGACCAGAGGACTACAGGAAGTAAGAAAGAATGTTCAGGTCCGTGTTGAACATTCACACAATACTCTACCACATACGGGAGGGACACACAGCCACCATAAGGAATAGAGGCCAGTTGTGGGTTAGGACCTGCTGTGAATGGAAAGAAAAGACAAACACGATGGAGAATGTAGGGATTGAATAAAAAGCCTAGATAAAAAGAGGCTCTCTACGGTGGGCCTTATCTGTACCGCGTTTCCTTTCTCCCCTCAGCAGTGCTCCACTGCCTGTAGTGTTGTCTCTGCTCTGTGTTGTGGGAATTCCATTCTCAGATATCAAAGCTGCTCGCCTAGCAGGCCATAGCAACGACATTACATACACATTGCGTCAGGAGGGAGGCGGAAGTTGGAACGATGGCCCGCCTCGCGAGCCTAGGGCCTCTGGGAAAAGCAACTAGACTAGGAGAGAATGGAGTTAGCTTTGGACTGCATCAGCTGGGTCAACTTGTTGAATACCTCCGCCAATAAGGAGTTGGAACACTGCCACGCTAGCATCAGTTACCCTCCATTTCCCTCTATAACCTCACCACACAGAGACCTTGAGAAGGCATGAGTTAAGGCTTTAAATGATCTGCAATTCCATATTTACTCTCAGTCAGATCAAGTCTCTGAAGTTTACTCCACAAGTTATGAGACCAGTGGTATGAAAGAGGCTTTAAAAATGCTGAACATGGAATCCAGCTCATTATTTGCAGTAACCCTCACGGTTATTGGTTGATGTTGACAAGACAGCGGGGTGCTTGGCCTATGGAGGAGGCTTAGTGGAGAAGAGATGGGAGGGGGGGGGGGGCAGTAAAGAGGATTATGGGGGGGGGCAGCAGTGAGAGGCCGGTCTATTGTTAGAACTTGAGAAAGTGTTAGAGCAGGAAGAGTGGCAGACACACTGGTTAGAGCATCCCAAACTCAGGAAAAACTGAGATACTGGTCTGGACGACAAGCTACTGTCCAGTCCTGCTGCATGGGGACTACAGTATTGGAATTATACAGCCACAAAAACTTCCACTCACAGAAGAATCTAAGCTGAACTGCTCGTGCAAAATAACATGATGGAGCATCATGTGAGATTTTCCAGTTTTGTACACTGTATAGTTTTGTCCAAATCAATTGAATGCTGAAGTGTTTTAGCCTTTGAAAACGAGGCCTGCTGAAATGTAGGCTGGGAGGGCTGCTCATTTGGCAGATGGCTGGGAGGGGTTGTTGAGAGGCAGAGATCTCCACCAAGCCTGTGAATACAATTATCCCTGAGCTCTTGAGTTGGGGCCACAATCAATAAATACATGTTGTTATCATAATCATTCCACAACTATGCTTGGAAATAGAGCTAAATTATTTTGTCATTTTGTGTCGTTTGTGGAACAGAATTTAAATTGATGTGTGGGTTACTTTTTGGATGTGTATCCAGTCCAGACCCCCACCTCCTGTGGGAAAAACAACTAAAAATAAGGACCAACAACCCCTTGGAGAAAAGGGAGGGAGGGTGGAGAGAAGGAGGGAGGGCAACGAAGGATGGAAGGAGGGAGGGAAGGCAGAGAGAAGGAGGGAGGGCAACGAAGGATGGAAGGAGGGAGGGAATGCAGAGAGAAGGGAGGGAGGGTGGAGAGAAGGGAGGGCAACGAAGGATGGAGGGAGGGTGGGCAGAGAGGAGGGAGGGTGGGCAGAGAGGAGGGAGGGTGGGCAGAGAGGAGGGAGGGTGGGCAGAGAGGAGGGAGGGAGGGCAGAGAGGAGGGAGGGAGGGCAGAGAGGAGGGAGGGAGGGCAGAGAGGAGGGAGGGAGGGTGGGCAGAGAGAAGGGAGGGAAGGATGGAAGGAGGGAAGGAGGGAGGGCAGAGAAGGAGGGAGGGCAGAGAAGGAGGGAAAGGTGGACACAATCTGCTCTTCCTGCTTTCCTTTGTGTTGGAGGAAAAGGGACACTGCTGTGGGGGTGGAGTCAATCAAAAAGAGAAACACAACATAGTGGGAGGCAGTGTGTCAGTGTGAGTCTTCACACGGGTGTGTGGCTTTAGGTGTCCCTCTACCCCCCTCACCTCACACAGATAATACATCTTTAGGCAGCCCTTTCTGCACTTAAGTGTCTGTTCTCACTCTCCAATTCATCGCCCCTGACTATTAAACTTGAATTGTATTTACTTTCCATAATGGCACCGCAGCACAGTGATGCCTCGAAGATCTAGTACCTAATAGTGCCTGCCGCATCTACACAATAAATACTTAGCCATTTATCCTCTGAACATTATTTTAAACACCAAAGCAAACAGCTGCGGTGGTTAGGCTGTAGTCAGTGACTCAGCTCACATACATACACAGCAATTTTTTCCAACTCTCCTTCGGCTGGCATCCTACAGTACTACAGCTGTCCACGTTTCACCCAAGGGCACAGCCAAAAGTAGGCCATGGCTCCAAGAGGAACTCAAGCTCCTGTTACTGTTGGAGGCTTGACTTCCAATCCCTACGTTAACACAATGCCAACAAAAATCACAACAACCTTGGCCTGTAACCCCAGGCCCACCACTAAGTGTAAACTCCAAAGCCAGCCCACAATCTACTCATTTCAGTGGCATCCACAGGACTGGCTGTGAGTGGAACAGATTCCCTACATTTGGAAGGTGGGAAATACTGTATATAGAGCGTGTTGGCATCCATTAGTATAAGGAGAGCAATTAAAACGAGTATATACATCATCAGCCATAATTATAGCATGATGACATCAAAGTGAAATGTGACAGACATATTTCACTTTGTCACAATGGTACTGAATATGAAAGCATGGTAATCGAGGAATTTACACGCTGTATTATGACATGTAATGGCTGCAATTTAAAGATCAAAGTTGGGACACATCTTTAGGATTGCTTCATCCCCCCTCCCCCCCCCCCCCCCCCCCCCCCCTCTCTCTTCATCAGTGTCCTTAAGGAGAGAAGAAAGGAAGCATAAAGAATGGCCTCTGACTCCAGTCTTGGATTCTGATTTCCCATGGGCGCCTCCACAAACTGAACGTCATGAAGCCTAATGTCAGCCAAATTAAGAGAGAATTCTAGGACAGCAAGCGACTCATGGGTATCACTTCAAAAAGGAAACTAGACGGGAAAGGAAAGAGCGACAAGGGAAAACAGAACACCCACAGCGGGAGGCTGGAAGGCAAAACGCATGGGTAGAACCTTTATCTACTGTACGGCACCACCACCGAGCCAGGGGTGACGGAAACCAGAATGGTAGGTCACACCTACAGGCCTCGGTCGGTATGTAGGTCTGTGTGCGCGCATATAATGTAGTAATCCTTGAAATGTCATGCTTTGTATTCAGGATACAGGACTTGAAATATTCAGAACAATAACCTTGACTAGCACCTCATTTCTACAAACCGATAAAAACATTGTGGAAGTACTATGCTATTATTCAGAAGTATCAAGGCTTGGGAGAGTTGCCTTATAAGATCCCCCCCCCCCCCCATCCCTCATAACTGGCAACTAACTGGCCACAAAAGACATGTGATCTGTTATCTCTGTCCCTGAACTTACATAAACCGCTTTGCTTTCCTCCTCTGAAATATTCTTAGCTTTGAGGCCAGATATTTAGTTTGGCTGGGCTTTCAGCTGTGAAATAAAAAAAAGTTCTGGCAGAATAGGCCTGGGGAGGCCAGTAAGCCACAAGAATAGAGCTATTTTGCTTTGTTTCCCCCCAACAGAGTCTCACCCAGAAACCCACTTGCATAGTCAGCATGAAACATGCAAGCATTAAAATAGACACTGCAATAATCGCCCTTTCAGCTTTACCTAGCCGGTATTACATTAGCCTGTCATTCTTAACCATGGAATTGGCTGAATTATGTTGGTTCAAACACCAATATAAAACGTGGATTGATGGTGTTAATAACAGTTGCATCTCCAGAGACAGTGGGGCAGGATGGCAGGAACACCACTAGTCTTTTAGAGACAGTGTAATGGGACATGCTGCTATGATATGTTGTAGATCTCCACTAACTAGAGAGGTATACATTATGAACATCTCTTCTCCACCTTACTGGCAAATCCCAACCCAGCGCCGCGGCACTAAAAGTTCTGTCACCACAACAAAGAGACTGGAGAACTCCCTCCCGCAGACACTCCTTCAGACTCACACTGGGAGGGTCAACTGGGGGGAAGATATGGAGACAAGGCATTAAAGACAGTTATTTTTTACTGTATATGTTTAGACGGTTTCTATACATCTTTAGAACATGTTAGCTGTTGAGGGAGTGAACACCTGTCAATAGCAGAGCTGGGAGGCGATATGTGATGTATGGTGGGAAATGTCTCTGACCTTGGAGGCTTCTCTCGGGGGCCAGGGTGGTTGAGGAGGGGGTGAATCTACAGGTGGGGTATAATCTCACAGACCATGGACGAGTTATAGAGTACAGCAGTTCTGTTCAAATGTTTATAAATCAATGTCATGAGATGAACCTCTTTGGCAGATTTTGGACAGTTTCTCAGCTTGAACTGGGCTATTCTCGGTTAACATTTAGTTTCATTCCCATAAACCTTTGGTAACCCCCCCTGCTCCATTTCAACCATCCCTCTTAGTACATCTCCGCTACTCCTCTTACTCACTTTCTGCTTCACTTTCTGCTTCACTTTCTGCTTCACTTTCATTGCTTCACTTGACTTCAGTGCATATAGTACCTCCGCCGCTCACTGTGCTCAGTAATTACATGAGAGGGAACGAAAAGGTGAATTACTACTCATGAATACATGAATTACTACTAAATAACAACATGACTCTGGACAACCATTACATTCAACAGTAAATAGGCTTTCTGCATGCGGCAGAGTAAAGGACGGGTTGTACGAAATGCACCTGTTAAATACTTTTATTTAAACTCACCTGCTGGTTCTGAAAGCACCAAGGAGGTCAAATGAGCAGGTGGTGAGTAACATGCTGCTGCGCCATGGAAACAAGAAGGGGTTAATATGCACTCTGTCTATCGCGGCATCCAAAATGGCACCCTATTCCCCATCTAGTGCACTACTTATCACCAGGGCACATAGGGATCGCTATAAAGGGAAGAGGGTGCCATTTGGGACACATTCCGTCTCTGTACGCTCCGTCTGTCCTCCTCCCAGACTCTCCAGACTGGACTTAACACCTCACCAGGCTGGGAATCTCATTACACTAATGACTCTGAATGTACACACTAAGTTTTCATTTCCTAAAGCATGTTCCAAAGAAAACGTGGAGGGAAGTGGGATAACCTTTCTATTGGACAGGGATCAACGTCGGTCTTATAAAATGTCCCCTTATTCCAATGACAGGTTCCATCCGGTCCACCATGGGTACGTTTCTGAGTTTCTTAGATTCATCTCAACTCATCGATCTGAAGTAACTGGATAGCAAGGACCATTCATATAACGAGTCTGAAGAGGGCCATCCATCAGTTCATTCTGCATCCAGTAAACCTGATTGAGGCTGAGGGTATCTGCTAGCTTCTACACCGCATGCTGAGAAGAGCCGAGCTAAACATGTGGCTTTCATTTGTAGCCTGTGTTAACAATGTAGTGCAGGAGAAAAGTCTCTCTCTAACCAGCTTAAGCTGATAAAGGCTTTGATGCTACATGGCCGTGGGATCGGTTCCCCCCAGCCCAAACAGATGCACAGCAAAAGAATCATCAAAACAACAATTAGCCCCCATCACAGAGGCACAGGGCTCAGCCCAGCAGGGGGTCAACTCCAAACCCATCACCAGCCACCAGGCGTTCCCTTTCATGATTTCCCTGTGCTTATTCTAGACTTATATTTGGGAACTTGAATGTATGCATTTAAAATAACTATTACCTTCAATATGTTTGGAATGTGTGTAGTGGGAGTTTTATTGAGTAACCAAGACTTCCAATAATAGATTTTACAACGGGATGTGACGGCAGTGGAAATGTACACTGCTATAATTACTAGGTTACTGGCTACAGTATGAGGCTCTAGTCAGACTCATGCCAGTGCTGCAGCTCCACTGACCTTAGTGATCTCAGGCTGCGTACCAGTGATACTCGTCAGTATCGTGGCAAGAAAACAAAACACAAACTGGATTTACTTTAGGAAATTAGCCCTGATTTTGGAAACAAACTTAATTTTGTTGTCATCCAGAATCACATTTATTTATTTATTTATCAAGCTATATCACACAGTATTTTATATTCAGCTGGTTTTTAAAGGACCAAAGAGTTGTCTGCTTCGTGTTTTCATTTTTGCCATGGAAAGAACATCGTATCGTCACAGCCCTAGTACCAAATAGCACCTTATTCCATATGTAGTGCACTACTTGTGGCGGCAGGTAGCCTAGTGGTTAGAGCATTGGGTCGCTGGATCGAATACCTGAGCTGACAAGGTAAAAATGTGCTATTCTGCCCCTGAACAAAGCAGTTAACTCCCTGTTCCTAGGCCGTCATTGTAAATAAAAAGTTCTTAACTGACTTGCCTAGTTAAATAAAGGTTAAAAAAAAATAAAAAGAATTTGACCAGAACCCATAAGGTGCACTATATAGGGAATAGGGTGCTGTTTGGGATGGAGACTCAGTCTGCATAACTTTCAGGCAGTCTGTCTCCTCTCACAACAGATAGTCAGCACCTCCCACATCATCCTCTCTCTTGCTAGGCCATCTCTGGATGTTTCTTCCGGTGTCTCTTTTAAGCCTCTTTTCTCCTCTCTCTGCAATACCACCATTACATATTCCTTTATATTGGTTGCCTTGCCACCAGCTCCCATCTCTGGCCTGCCTGTACATTCTGCAGATTCCTTGTCATTTCTCAACAATGTAATCACAAGACATTCGTTGCATGTACGAAGCTTACAGCTGCAGTGAGCAGAAAACTCTCTGGCTTTACCGTGTGAGATTGGATATATCTTAAAAGTCAATGTAACATTATTTAATTTAGCTCTGGGAATCACTTTCATAATTCTAGACTATTGAAAGCAGAAGAGAGGAGACCATAATAGCTTGCTAATGTGATATATTATTTGAACCTATAATATGAATCAGTATGCGGTGCATTACTATTCATATTTAATTTGTTTTCAGGACCAGCTTGCCAAGCAGTACCCTTGAATAATGGTTAGTGAGTGCTAATGTGTCCAAGTGCTCATACGACATACTAATAGAACTACTGAATCTGTAATGAGGTCAATAAAAAGCAGATGGAATGATGTGAATGTCCTGCCAGGCAGAAGGTATCCTCATATTGCATGGAGGGCATATTGCTGTAGTAATGTGTAGGAATAAACAGACCGACACAGACTGACTGATTAACCTGGCAGCATAATAGACTCGATATTTGGATTACTAATCAAGAAATGGTTGGAAGAGCATTATGTAAAATCCAAAAGGAAACATTAGATTTTGCCAGCTATCTCCAGAGACAGCAGGGAGGGGATGAAAACCAGGGTTGAATCTGATTGGATTCTGACTTCCCCCTGGCTGCTTTGCCGACTGATATTGTGCAAAACTGCCTTGGGCAGTGCTCTGCCAAAGTTCTGATCTCAGTCACCACCGCCACTCAATTCACCAGCTCAACACCAAAACAGTGCATGAACTACCCACAACATTATTGAGTTTCACTGTGGGTTGTACAGAACAAGCACAAAGTCCCACAGAGATGCACTACATATACACAAAAGTATGTGGACACCCCTTCAAATGAGTGGATTCAGCTATGACAGGTGTATAAAATCAAAACACACAGCCATTCAATCTCCATTGGCAGTAGAATGGCCTTACTAAAGAGCTCAGTGATCAGCGTGTCACCGTCATAGGATGTCACCTTTCCAACAAGTCAGTTTGTCAAATGTCTGTCCTGCAAGAGCTGCCCCAGTTAACTCGAAGTGCTGTTATTGTGAATTGGAAACATCTAGGAGCGCAGCTCAGCCGTGAAGTGGTAGGTCGAACAAGCGCACAGAACGGGTCCGCCGCGTGCTGAAGTGCGTAGCGCGTAAAAATCACCTGTCCTCGGTTGCAACACTCACTACAGAGTTCCTAACTGCCTCGGGAAGTAACGTCAGCACAATAGCTGTTCGTCGGAAGCTTCATGAAATTGGTTTCCATGGCCGAGCAGAAGTACAAGCCTAAAATCACCATGTGCAATGCCAAGCATTGGCTGGAGTGGTGTAAAGCTCGCCGCTATTGGACTCTGGAGCAGTGTAAACGCCTTCTCTGGGGTGGTGAATCACACGGAACCATCTGGCAGTCCAACGGACTAATCTGAGTTTGGCGGATGCCAGGAGAACGCTACCTGCACCAATACATAGTGCCAATTGTAAAGTTTGTGGAGGAATAATGGTCTGTGGCTGTTTTTCATGGTTCGGGCTAGGCCCCTTAGTTCCATTGAAGGGAAATCTTAACGCTACTGCATACAATGACATTCTAGATGATTCTGTGCTTCCAACTTTGTGGCAAGAGCTTGGGGAAGGCCCTTTCCTGTTTCAGCATGAAATGCCCAAAGCGAGGTCCATGCAGAAATGGTTTGTTGAGATCAGTGTGGATGAACTTGACTGGCCTGCACAGAGCCCTGACCTCAACCCTTTGGGATGAATTGGAACGCCGACTGCGAGCCAGGCCTAATCGCCCAACATCAGTGCCCGACCTCACTAATGCTCTTGTGGCTGAATGAAAGCATGTCTCTGCAGCAATGTTCCAACATCAAGTGAAAACCCCTTCCCAGAAGAGTGGAGGCTGTTATAGCAGCAAAGGGGGGACCAACTCAATATTAATGCCCATAATTGTGGAATGAGATGTCCACATACTTTTGCTGTAGCTAAATTTGGTTCCTTCTGCCATAACCATTCTGACAGTTAGGGGAAACTTGACAATTTCATATTACCCCAATCAGCTCAAATTGAAAGCTCTTTAGAAAAGTCTTGACGTTCTGCCATAGAGATTGGCTGGAAAATGGCTGATTCAATATTATGGAAAGGAATCTTTCAGAAAACAATGCGTTGCCATCCAACCTCATTAGACACACACCAGCTCCTGCCCTCCAACACCTCATTATCTAGTAGCTGGAGATGAGCGGCTTCCCTACAATCACATCTGTCTTTAGAGGGGGCTAGGATCAGAATACAGCACCACAATGTAGAGAAACTAATCTAACCAAGTCGTCAGAGTCAAAAAACACTTGTAGGGTGAACTCTGTCCAAAAAGCAGGACAGGAGCATGGGGAACCTTTTTTTTAAAGTGACTTTTGAGGAGGTGCTAATTGGCTGTAAGATACCTGACACGGAGATTAAATGGCTTGGCCTGAAACCAAGCCTTGCTCTCCTCCCAGGAGAGATGACTGTTGGAGCCAAATTCTTTGAACTGTCGCAAGGGATGTGACAGAACATTACTTCAGAGTTGTGACTGTTCCCTTTTCACTGGGGCTTACTGAGACCTCAAAATGGAATCTTACCCACATCAGTCCCCCTTTTAGGTAACAGAGACTTGCAGTACAGTAGGGTAAAGAAAAACATCTGCTTGGAAAGTCAATGGTTATTTGAAAATCTGGACCAAAAAATTCAAATCTATAATTCAAGAGAGGATTTATTGAAAACGTTGTACGTTTCCAGCCACAATAAGGATCATCTCCTTGAGATTCCTGCTCTCTCAACTCTTAAACTCTCCCTTCTCACCACATATTCTCTCCCTCAGCACCACCCTCTCTGCACTCTTACAGAGAGGTGGATTGGATGCAGCTCCGTCCTCTTTGTCACAAAGCTTTTTAAGATTACAGCAGTGCAGAGCAGTCAGTCTCTTAGGCTCCCACAGTCACACTACCAGTCCAGTCCTCATATTATTCCTCTCCTGCTCAGTGCCTTCCTACAGTATCTGCACTGTAGTTATTCATAGATTACAGATTGATTATACTGGCAATGTAATATTATAATGTACCCTGTAATGATATTTGGGTTCTCACAGCAGAATAATACAAAAATCAAAAATAAATACTCCCACCACTTGCGCCCAACAACTCAATAGTAGACAAGACAGCAGGGCTAGAGCCAATGTGTCAGTCTGCCAGGCTACAAGCTGAGACAGTGGGCCTGTTTGCATAGTAAGCCTCTTTCAGACAGGAGCCAGAGCTGCAGAATAGTCACATGACCAGGATTCACACCCTTCTCATTCAACGGTCTGCCATCCATCTCCTATTAGGCTGGTGAGACAATAGCACAGGGAGAGAGGACATTTGAGGGGAATGTTTCAGTGTAGAGACTAAGGACTTCTTGCATTGTATACAAAACGGTCATTGAAAATCAACTGTTATTACGCAGAAAATGTAAACAACAACTGTGAGAGCTGTGCATGTGTAATAAAATGTGGAGGCTTGGCTCAATTTACCTTCCTTCCAGATAAACATTCCTCCGTACATCAGTCCACTTCTCTGACCACTACACCATGTATTCACTGATCACCATGGTTTCCTATGCCTCCTCTGGAGAAATGTGATCAGAAGGTATGATGAGAGGGAAACTAACTGGGGAAAGAAACAAAAACCTTGCAATCTAGGAGAGAAAAAAAAAAGGAAACCGAAAGACATGAGCTCTGTTCCGGATGGCAGACTGCCTCTGGGGGGCGGGGGTTGCTACAGAGTTATTATGCTGGAAATGAATGCAGAACTGGGGTGTGGGGGGAAATTACAGACTAGAGGACTGTGTGTTTTCATTGGAGGGGGGGGGGGGGGGGGGGGGTCCTAAAGACCTGGGGAAATCTCACACCACGTTCGCTAAGCAAATATGGACATGGCAGCATCGCAAGGAAAACAGCAGATGAGGGTAGGATCATCAAGACAGAATAACAACAATGTTTATTTCCATGGAAAGTAAACAAAGTCATTCTTAATATCTAGTCAGTGTCTCTGGTATTCCATTTCCTGTATTTAGCGCATTTGAAGAAACAAAATGAGGAAAGTGGGCATTCTTGGAGAGGCTAGTATGTGCTAATTGAGTTTGGTTTGGAATAATGTACATAAGCTGGAGAATCATCAGTTGTTCTCATTGCAGTGTTACTGTAGACAATGTGGTGAAGACATGGCCATGCTAGTACTCTACTGTGGCAACTTCTGGTCGAAAACCACACACAGAGAGCCCGTATCAATGGGTCAGCTGCAGAATAGTGGGGAAAAAGCCATAGGCCCAATCCCAGTGTATCTTTTCAGTAGTTCACAGACCAAGGTCACAGCCTCAGCGTCTTTGTGTGTTTACATTTACAGGCAGATAATGGATGTAGAAACAGATCAGGTTGCTTAGAGGACACACAGAAATTCTGGTTGTAGTCTACAAGTCAGCCACACTGTTTTCACCAGTTTTCAGAGGGTAACTTAAACTCCCCTTTAACATCAACCTATTGTCACCTCTCACAAACACCAGTCTCAACGTCAACAGTGAAGACGCGACACCGGAATGCTGGCCTTCTAGGCAGAGTTCCTCTGTCCAGTGCCTGTGTGCCAGTCTGAGATATGGCTTTTTCCTTCGCAACTCTGCCTAGAAGGTCAGCATCCTGGAGTTGCCTCTTCACTGTTGACGTTGAGACTGGTGTTATGCGGGTACTATTTATTGAAGCTGCCAGTTGAGGACTTGTGAGGCGCCTGTTTTTCAAACTAGACACTAATGTATTTGTCTTCTTGCTCAATTGTGCACCGGGGCCTCCAACGCTTTCTATTCTGGTTTGAGCTAGTTTGCACTGTTCTGTGAAGGGAGTAGTGCACAGTGTTGTACGAGATCTTCAGTTTCTTGGCAATTTCTTGCTTTGAATAGCCTTAATTTCTCAGAACAAGAATAGACTGATGAGTTTCAGAAGAAAGATCTTTGTTTCTGGCCATTTTGAGCCTGTAATCGAACCCACAAATGCCGATGCTCCAGATACTCAACTAGTCTAAAGAATGCTACTTTTATTGCTTCTTTAATTAGCACAACAGTTTTCAGCTGTGCTAACAATTGCAAAAGGGTATTCTAATGATCAATTAGCCCTTTAAAATTATAAACTTCGATTAGCTGTACACCTATGTAGATATATATATATGGAATATTTTTTTTAATAATAAAATATATATATATATATTTTTTTTATATAATAAAATAAAATGTTTTTTTTATTTTTTATCTGCCATTTTCCAGCTACAATAGTCATTTAAAACATTAACAATGTCTACACTGTATTTCTGATCAATTTGATGTTATTTTAATGGACAAGATAAATGTGCTTTTCTTTCAAAAACAAGGACATTTCTAAGTGACCGCAAACTTTTGAACGGTAGTGTATATTCTTTACATTACAGGACCACACCCATGCTCAGTCACACAGACACTGTCTCAAATGACACCCTATTCCCTATGTAGTGCATTACTTTTGACCAGAACCCTATGGCCCCTGGTCAAAAGAAGTGCACTATGTAGGAAATAGGGTGCCATTTGGGACTGACCCTAGTCTATTGTGTGCTGGGGGGCTAGGATAAGCCTGTTATATCTGGTGTAATTCTTTGGTGTCTTGTGTGAATTTAAGTATGCCCCCTCTCTCCTGGAGGATATGAGCCCTATGACCATGCCTCAGGACAACCTGGCCTGATGACTCCTGGCTGTCCCCAGTCCACCTGGTCGTGGTGCTGCTCCAGTTTCAACTGTTCTGCCTGTGGCGAAGGAACCCTGACCTGTTCACCAGATGAGCTACCTTGGCCCGGAACTGCTGTTTTTGACTCTCTCTATCCAGCACTTGTGGTCTCAACGTCAATGCTTGGCTATGAAAAGCCAACTGACATATACACCTGAGGTTGCACCCTCTACACTGACCTGCACCCTCTACACTGACCTGTTGCACCCTCTACAACCACTGGGATTATTATTTGACCCTGCTGGTCATCTATGAATGTTTGAACATCTTGAAGAACAATCTAGCCTTCATGGCCATGCACTCTTAAAATCTTCACCCGGCACAGCCCGAAAAGGACTGGCCATCCCTCAGAGCCTGGTTCCTCTCTAGGTTCTTGCCTTTCTAGGGAGTTTTTCCTAGCCACCGTGCTTCTACATCTGCATTGCTTGCTGTTTGGCGTTTCAGGCTGGGTTTCTGCTGATGTAAAATGGGCTTTATAAATACATTTGATTGGCTGGTGCTGTGGTGAGAGAGAAGCGTGCCTGCATCTCTCACAGAACTAGAATGAGATTCACTTTCTATTATCTCTGATAGCCATGAGGCTGCAACCATCTCTCCAGCATTGTAATTCATCATTTATTTCCTGATAGAATCATAGCTGCGGGAAGGACACTGCAGCACCCCTGATAAATGCAAATACATTTTCCAAAGTTAAAGAATTACTGCTATCTGTTCAGAAAGAAATGTAATGAATTTAGAATACTACACCAGGAATATAAGCCTATCATTTACCCAAAGAGGATCAATAGTTAATTTTTTTATTGCCTAGATGTGGATTGTAGCAGTCCTGAATGTGTGGCAAATCTGTCAGTGAACAACAAACAGCCAAAACAGGTATTTCGCAATATCTCAAATACAATCAGGGGAAAACACAGGTTGGAAAGCAAATGGCTCCTGCTGAACAGAGAAGTCTAATCTGACTGTAGAGGCTTCCAAAATATTCTATCAACTTCCAAATAGGCCTATTGAGTGAACAGCATTGTTTCACAAAGTAAAACGAGAGACATGCTTTTGGCATGAGCACACCGGCCATCTCCGGTGCGTGAGACGATCATCATTGAGTGAGTTAGAGAAACTGGAAAACTTTTCTAGAACTAGAATTTCCTCCTCAGATTGTAAAATGTGTTTCTCCACACACCTAGGCCTAAACTATTGATGGATTCAACACAAAGTCATTTTGATTCAATTGTGCGGTATTAGAAAAAGATTATGCTAAGGTCTCCAGTCATGTACAATTACAGAAAATTGCATGAAATGCGTTTATAGAAAGGCCAAATCTTTCTCGGACCGTAGGCTATAAAAATATATCCCATGTGTGCAACTCCTGCAAGCACCTCTACGCCACTACGGTGACATGTATGCAATGCTTTATTAGAAAGTCGTTTTTTCCCCCCACTACGGTGACATGTATGCAATGCTTTATTAGAAAGTCGTTTTTTCCCCCCACTACGGTGACATGTATGCAATGCTTTATTAGAAAGTCGTTTTTTCCCCCCCATACGTTCATCCGGTATCTCAGAGCCCCCTCGGTTACCACCCTTTCACGCTCCCTTTTTGTTCAGGCACCTCCCGATTTACAAATGAAGCACTTGGGGTCACCCCACTGCATTGATCATTTATGTATGCAATCTTATCATGGTGGTCTTACTTACCATCTCTTCAGGATAGGGTTATCTAGCCAAGTCTTTCATCCTGACTGATGGGAATAACTTTAAACTACGTCCTCTCAGCATGAGCCATACGGTTTATCAAAAGGGTTTACCCTGTGTGTAATAAGGCTCAGTGTTTGTTCACCTAGTTATCCACTTATCAGCAGCAGTATATCAGCCCAAACTATCACACACACATGTGAAATTGACAGGTGAGAGAGCATCTACACAGGTCAACCCCAACCAAATGTGACGTTTACAGATAAGGAATTGCACATTATCACCTGCAGACAAGAGGGCATGCAGCAGGCTTTTCCCAGCTGCTCCTGCTGGAATCAAATGAGTGCAGCAGGCACAAGGAGACGCAGGGCTGAGATATGTGATGAGCAGGGCTGAGATAAGTGATGAGCAGGGCTGAGATATGTGATGAGCAGGGCGCGGTGCGGTTTTCATCAGATCAGTGACACCCTGATGACAGGCACCCTTAGCCCCTCTCTGAAGCACCTAGCAGCTGTGGCTCTAGTCCTCATGAAGCTGGCTCCGACCCAGGGGAGCACAACACTGCAGTGGGCCAGACTCCTTATGTGACTCTTCAAAATGAAAACCTGCCTAATAGTCACAAACCTAAAGCCCCCAAGGTCCTTTCAAAACACAAAATCTCCTCACTTGTAAAAGATGTAAGACGATGTCTTCAGTATGTCATCTCGTCTCTGCATAGTTAGATAGTAAACATTCCCAGCGATGTGAGCAACAGAATAGACTACATAGGACAAGAGAAAGCAAGTCCAGTGTAGGGAATGAGAGGGGAGGGGAAACTACTGAATGAGGGGTGGACGGAGGGAGGGAGAGAGGGGCCTGGTGGGTGATGGGGCTCTGAAAGCGGCGATGGAGAGAGATTGCTGGCTGTGCCAGGAGATGAGCCCTGTGTCGCTCAACAGAGCTGCCTCTCTCTCGCCTCCCCTGCCTACAGCCAGAGCCCAGCCAGGCCTGAGAAGAGAGGGGGAAGAGAGCCACTTACTACCCACAGACCCACAACGTAGCCCTCCTCCAGGTCAGCATCATACACCAATTAGGTATCTCTCTCCCTCCCCCTCTTTCACACACACACACCCTCTCTCTCTCTTACTGGTTGCTATGATCACACTCGCATACAGGCAAGATCTGGACTCAAATGTGTTTCTTCTACACAGACATGTTGATTTAGAATAGAGCATTACCTTGTCTTGCTTCCCTCCCATTTACTGGAAACGGGTTCTGATCGCAATATAGGCACGGATGATGCCTTTGGACAGAACTGTGTATGATAACAAGCACTGATAAGTCATATTGATGTGGGTTGTCACCTCATTTTTTTTTTAAATCAACAAAAAGTCCTGTTATTATAAATTGTGAAGAATGAGTGGAAAATAAACAGCATATAAATGGTAATAAATAATTAGCCAGCTCATGTAGACGCAGCTGATGCATATATACAGATGATATCTCCTCTGAGGCAAAGCTTCTCTTATCAGGTGCCAGGAGCTTCATATACCCGTCCTGGTGATAAGACCACATCTGTGCAGCAGACAACGGCTGAGACTACATAGCCAACCCACAAGGCTACAACGCCATCTAATGCATTATAAAGCCTGGCTACAGGAGCAGAAATCACATTCACGTCAATGCACACACAGATGCCAAAGTAATAATTCTGAAGGGGGGAAAGATATAGGCCACATGAAACCTTAAGTAAACACTAAACATGTACTTGCCTTAGGACATGTCAGAAGGCTATAGTGTGACCTACATCTGAAACATCAACTCTCTCTCTTCAGTATACAAAACAGAGCAGGCCAGAGGTTAGTTAAACCCCTAACAGACACACTCATTCAGGCCCCTGCTGTACTGAAGGTCACAATTACTCTGCAATTAATACGGGTGGCACTGTCCGAGTTAAATGCAAAGTTGTACACTACTCTCAAGTAGCCTTAGCCAAGTCATGGCCGCACTCGAATTATGAACAATGGCAATGCTGCAGAATATTTTCCACCAGCAGCATTCAGAACACAATAAGGCTGCAATGTGGCTATACGCTCCTCCCAGACTGGCCCAAAACAAGTCCCATCCCTCCCGCCCTCAAATCAAATGCCTCCATCATTCCACCCCTTCACGCCTGGACTGCATAATGAAGTGAAACACAAACAATCTGCAGCACATTAAAAGGGCGTTGATTGAATCTAAATAAGCTGCACCTATTAAAAGTGAGGGTTAGGGTTCTACAGGAAAATAATGCACTAAGAAAATTCACAAATAGTTCATAAAATATACAGCACGCTATTTGATGAACATGGGGAAGGGTTGGATGGTGTGGAGCCAAGAGGCCAAGGCTCATTTAAAAAGGTCCCGTATGCCCTTACAGTTGAAAGAATCATCCTAAATGTCTCCATTTCATTGAAGAGGTGGTCAAATGTTGGTGTAGTAATTACTTGCTGGTATGTAGGTAAACTGGGTAGGCCTAGATCAGGTAAATACATTAAAAAAAATCATCCACTAAAATGGCACATTGTACAAAATATCATTCCACTGGCTGACAGTAGTGCATGCAGAACTATTCTTACAGAGATCTTCTGCAAATCCTTTTTACTAGCCTAGTGTGGCAACGTAATAAGACACGGAAGAGTGCTATATATATATATATATATAATGTTAATACAGAGAGAATATTTCCAAATAAAAGAGTTGCCCTGGCAACTTAGGACAAGGAAATGATCACCATCCAACTAAAAGCCAGCCTCCTTTATCACCATATTCTGCTCCCATTATTTTAGAGATAGAAACAGTATGGTATGATTTCCTGTTTTTTTTTCTTCACTGTGAAATTCTATTTTCTACCTATCCTGTGGGGCCTAGAGACCATGATGTCTTCACCAGCCATTACTGGATTTAATGTCCTGTACTGCCAACCGGGTAGCAGCAGCAGGGCACTGAGAATGGCGCAGGTCTGTTCTCTGCAGACAATTAGATTTATATTCACACTAACTCGGCTCTCTCCCTCTACCCTCCTCTCCCTAACGATTGCAATGTACACAATGATATTCTTTATAGCATATAGATTATGTGCATGCAGCTGCAAGCCGAGACACATCGGCTAGCCGAGACAGTCTCAGTGGGATTAATTGTAATTTGTTATTAAGGATCATCATTTGTTTTTAATACAGACATGCTGACGTATGTAGGAAACTGGAGGTGGGGAGGACCCAAAATGGATCCTGATGTGGGTGAACCTGCAGCATGATGCAGGTATCATCTAGGTATACTTTATTTCTAATCCTGAAACCCTTGCCTTACCCATAAATGTACATTATACAAAACACTCTGACATCAGCCTAAACATTTAAAAAGGCTTTCACAACATGCTATTTGTACATTTATTGAATTCATGTCCAGAAAATAAATACAGACATGAAGATATTGTGGTAATCATATTTACAATATAGGCCGAGATTAATTTTATGGGACAGTAACTGTAATAATTTGTAGCCTAGTGGTTAGAACATTGGGCCAGTAACCGAAAGGTTGCTATATCGAATCCCCGAGCTGACAAGGTAAAAATCTGTCGTTCTGCCCCTGAACAAGGCAGTTAACCCACTGTTCCTAGGCCGTCATTGTAAATAAGAATGTGTTCTTAACTGATTTGGCTAGTTAAATAAAAAAGTTTAAAAATTATTATAAAAAAAAACATCAGAATAATTGTGATACATTAAGGACATTTCGTTTGTTGTGTGCAAGGTAAAATAATGAATAAATAAATGGACAGTGTACATAGAAAAAGATTTGGCAATTTTCTGTGAAAGGTTATGATGATTAAGCTCATAATCTTTCTAGGCTAAGCATCTATTTTGAAACCATTACATTAAACCCATATGAAAGAGATGGACAGATAATGCGAATAAAATTAATGACAGTGTCACCTACAGGTTTATTTATAGGAAATTTGAATAAACCTTCTCCTTTTTCAAACGTATGGGTGTTTTCCAATAGCTGTGTAATGTGTAGGCCTATTGTGAGATGTTGACTTCTGTATCCTAAATAATGGCCCTGCAATTAAATAACTAATTGAACAACAGCCTAACAGCTAAAGACTAGGTCATTGTATCGAGTCTCACATATTTCACGAACACTTGATCAAAAACACATTATACCTTTTTCCCTTTGTATTTTTACAATAACAATTTTCAGCATCGATCATTTCACCTTGGCTATAATAAACCTTAGATATTAGGTATCCATATATAAAACAAACAATTAAAATAAACTTTTGAACTATATTTAAATCAATATTTATATAGCATTGTCACCATTTCTAATTGCTATAGGCCTACAATAAGTCCAGTTTTGGTCAATATCTTGACAATATTTTTTTGTCAATTGTCCTGCCCCAAAACACTAATTTGTTACTTGAGTGTTTGAATTAAAAAATGATTCTACAGCTGCCACTATGAATAACAATATATTTTAACATGAGCATTTATTCCCACTACCGGTGTGTGTGTGTGTCATTCTCTTATTTCAATATGGCTATATAGGCTGTAGATAACCTGTGACATGCCACTGGGGTGAACAATAGATAGGCTATATATTATATCCAATACAAACAATGGAACCTGGAATAAATACATTGGGCCTTCTGTAAACCATATTATGTATACATGAGAGACAGTGACAAACGAATCTACCTACTGAAAAATAGGTCAGCTGGCAACATTAGAAACAAAATATGCTAGACCCTGTATCAACTTTTGGTTCCACCGTCAATTATGTCCAATGACCCAAATAAATGTATATACCTGTGCACTGTAAGGTAGGCCTATCTAATTGGGCCAAGTGTTTAATTAAGTAAGCGTTTATTGGCCAAATGGCCAGGGTAGGCTAAATATATTTCTGTCACATATGTTTTTTATATCGTGACTCAATTCCAGATTCACATTTTTATTAATTGGTCACTTCTTACCTTTTTGTGTCTATCTTTGAAAGGCAATGCCGGCCATTGCATCTCCTGTAAAAAGTCTTGCCAATGTTTCTGGTCCTGATCAGATGAGACGAAGACGATTTCCAATGTGTCTTTATGTTCAGATGATTTTTTGAACTTGCTATAAAACTCACACAGACTGGCGTTGAACTGCTTACAGGGGCCGTTTAAACTGCAGCCGAAGTAGAGCCCGACCAGGGACAGCTTGCTGCCCAGCGCCTGTACATCCACCTCGGCTGTCTCGCTGTTGACGAGCCGCTCCCCGAGTAGATTCACCAGAAACTCTGACATCTCTGCTCTAGTCCTTGAAACAGACCCTAATATATTCCGTTCTCTTACCAAGACTGCAGAAAATGAAAACCGAAAGGCTCAGTAAAAACAAACACGCCCTCGTCCTCCAATTTAGCTTCCTTGGAGAGCCCCAATTCGTGGTATAGCCTATGCTCAAATGTGTGCACGACGACAGATACCCTTTTCCGCTTCTCAGCTCAGCGGCTCCAATGTGTGGTGTGCAGGAATGCGCTCCACTTATACTCCTCTTATTGTGGTTGCGCTCATCACTTCAAAGCAAGCAACTCTTTCATGATACCTAGTTATAAAATGGCGATATTGAGTCAATATAATATTATTGATGTATGTAATATAAAACATTTAGACCACCTTTGTTTGATCTGGTATTTAATAACACTACTCGATCAAGTTCACTATTCAATGACTGCTTGTTGTCAGCATTGAGCATGTTTAGGCCTACATGGTAGACACATGACATGTTTAGGCCTATGTGTACATTAGACCCATATGACAGCACTAGGGATAGGTTACTTTTTTCTTCTTTATGAGCCTACAAGGAGCTTTCTTTTTTTCTCGGTTTACAAAGACATATCAAATGTGCCAATTATATTATCTCATTTGTAATTTCGCATAAAAAGTTAGAATTTATATTTCTATCATTTCTGATTTTTTAAATGTTTTATTATAAGACATATTAGGCCTAATATATTTAGACAGGCTGAGGGAGCCACCTAGCTTCTCACAAAGTGAACTGCACTATAGACAAACTTCTTTTCACACATTCAAATGTTTTCATCCAGCCATCATTTATTTTCATTTGACTAAGTTATACACTATAACAATCACAGTATACCAGGTAATGCTTCAGTTTATATCCTCACTCTATAGATTACTGCCGTAAGTAAGAAACAAGAATCATCAATTGATGAGATTCAATTCATTTGACACAATTTGTCTGGTGGGCTATGTTATTATAACTCTTCTATTTAATTTACTAAATGAAACATCAAGTTCTAAAAGCAGTCAGCTAGCTCTACCAAGGCCTCTGGTTATGTTATAGTTTCTTTTTATTTCCATGTAAGAATAGCAACACATTCACTGATTAACACTACCTCGCAGGGAGAGGAGTGTGTATTTGAATTCCAAAGAAACAATCAATTCAATCAAGTGTAGTGAAAAGGTGATTGGACTGGATCTCAGGAGAGGGGGAAATGGAAGATGACCAAGTGCAGGGTGAGTGTGGTCCGCTGTAGCCCTCTAGTCCTCAGTGAACATCATCCTCACCAGGTCAGCTTTGAAGCACTCCTCCTCAACCAGCTTCTGAGGCTGAATTAGATGGAAGAAAAGAAACAGAACTTAGCATGTTTTGGTAACCCTTTCCCTAAAGGTATATTTCATTAAGAATTTATAAAAAGTTTATAAATGGTTAATAACAACTTCACTAACGTGTTAACACAAATGTGTTTTTATTTTATTTATTTTTTACAGATTGACCATCTATAAAATAATAATAAAAACGCTTTTGGGACCCATTGAGTGTTACCACAAAATCCAAAAGAAAAAGCCACACTTTTAAAATTGATAACAGAAACTCTCCTTCTTTGTCCTCTTGCTATGCACTTATGCTCACCGTGCCATATCGGATCAGAGTGGGAACTCCACTGAGCTTCAGAGTCTTCTTGAATTCATTATTGGGATCCTTCCAACTGGTCGAAGATGAAAAGGTACAGTGGGGAGAACAAGTATTTGATACACTGATGATTTTGCAAGTTTTCCTACTTACAAAGCATGTAGAGTTCTTTAATTTTTATCATAGGTACACTTCAACTGTGAGAGACGGAATCTAAAACAAAAATCCAGAAAATGACAAAGTATGATTTTTAAGTAATTAATTTGCATTTTATTGCATGATATTAGTATTTGATGACCTACCAACCAGTAAGAATTCCGGCTCTCACAGACCTGTTAGTTTTTCTTTAAGAAGCCCTCCTGTTCTCCACTCATTACCTGTATTAACTCGTTACCTGTATAAAAGACACCTGTCCACATACTTAATCAAACAGACTCCAACCTCTCCACAATGGCCAAGACCAGACAGCAGTGTAAGGACATCAGGGATAAAATTGTAGACCTGCACAAGGTTGGGATGGGCTACAGGACAATAGGCAAGCAGTTTGGTGAGAAGGCAACAACTGTTGGCGCAATTATTAGAAAATGGAAGAAGTTGAAGATGACGGTCAATCACCCTTGGTCTGGGGCTCCATGCAAGATCTCACCTCGTGGGGCATCAATGATCATGAGGAAGGTGAGGGATCAGGCCAGAACTACACGGCAGGACCTTGTCAATGACCTGAAGAGAGCTGGGACCACAGTCTCATAGAAAACCAGTGTATCAAATACTTGTTCTCCCCACTGTATATTAAGCGAAATCCAAGACATTTAGGTCAAATGTATAATTTTGTGCATTGTATATATACACACACTGAACAAAAATATAAATGCAACATGCAATAATTTAAAAGATTTAACTGAGTTCATAAAAGGAAATTCATTAGGCCCTAATCTATGGATTTCACATAACTGGGAATACAGATATACATCTGTTGGTTACAAGATACCTTGAAAGGTAGGGACGTGGATCAGAAAACCAGTCAGTATCTGGTGTGACCACAATTTGCCTCATGCAGTGTGACTAATTCCTTTGCATAGAGTTGATCAGGCTGTTGATTGTGGCCTGTGGAATGTTGTCCCGCTCCTCTTCAAGGCCTGTGTGAAGTTGCTGGATATTTGAACACGCTGTTGTACACGTCTATCCAGAGCATCCCAGACATGCATGACATTTGGGTAATTATTCCACCACTGCATGTCTGGTGAGTATTCAGGACATGGAATAAATGGGACATTTCCAGCTTCCAGGAATTGTGTCCAGATCCTTGCGACATGGGGCCGTCAATTATAATGCTGAAATGTGATGGCAGCAGATGAATGGGCCTCAGGATCTCATCACGGTATCTCTGTGCATTCCATTTGCCATTGTGTTTGTTGTCTTTAACTTATGCCTGCTCATACCATAACCCCACCACCACGGGGCACTCTGTTCACAACAGACATCAGCTAACCGCTCACACACAAAATGCCATACACATGGTCTGTGGTTGAGGCCAGTTGGAAGTACTGCCAAATTCTCTAAAACAACGTTGGAGGCTTATGGTTGAGAAATTAACATTAAATTACCTGTCACAAGGTCTGGTGAACATTCCTGCAGTCAGCATGCCAATTGTGCACTCCCTCAGAACTTGAGACATTTGTGGCATTGTGTTGTGACAAAACTGCACATTTTAGAGTGGCCTTTTATTGTCCCCAGCACAAGTTGCACCTGTGTAATGATCATTAATTTAATCAGCTTCTTGATATGCCACACCTGCCAGGTGGATCTGTCAGGTGGATGGATTATCTTGACAAAGGATGAAATGCTCATCAACAGGGATGTAAACAAATTTGTGCACAACATTTCTGGGACCTTTTATTTCAGCTCATGAAACATGGGACCAACACGTTACATATTGCGTTTATATTGTTATTCAGTGTATTTTGCTCATTTCAAATATGCTGTCCAAGAGAGACAACAATTCATGATGTTACAACTTGTACAATGTATTTAAGCTTTTCAAAACTTCTAGCTGCATTTGAGGGTGTAACGGTTTTCGTTGGTGGAAGGAGTAGACCAAAGCGCAGCGTGGTAAGTGTTCATGTTGTAAATTTAATCAAAACTGAACACTAGAGTCATAACGAGTACGAAACAGTTCTGTCATGTGATACACACAAAATAACTACCCACAACTCAAGGGCGAAACCAGGCTGCCTAAGTATGGTTCACAATCAGAGACAACGATTGACAGCTGCCTCTGATTGGGAACCATCCCAAACACATAGAAATACAAACATAGAACAAAACAGAATACCCACCCACATCACACCCTGACCAAACTAAAAATAGAAACATACAAAGCAATCTACGGTCAGAGGGTAAGAAGAATACTTATTTTCTATTGCCTGTGGATTGCACAACACTATCATTCTGCTATCATCACCAGTGAATATGAAGAAAAAGTTGAGTAGCCTACATACTAGGGCCTCTCTCCAACCTGACAGTAGAAGAAGACTGAGCCCTCAGGAAGGTGGGACATCTCTCCTCTAACAATTGGCTCAGCTGGAGGGGAAGGAGGAGAAGAAAGATGGCAAATGTGTGTGGCTTTGAATTATGCACACCATGAATTACACAATAGTACAGTACAATATATAATAAAAATACAGAAAATATAGCACAAAACAAGCACCCCCTGTAAACACTTTACAGAGATTAGTTGGCTTGGCTACCATGAATTGCCAACCATAATGTAGCAGAGACTGACACTATGACAGACAGCTGGGAAAGAAAGTCAACTGCTATACATGACAGGTACACCAATGTATAGCCATAAAACAATACTTCTGTTACCTTTCACACAATCTGGACACCAGCTCAACCCTTGAGTGTCTATATCACCAGAGAAATATGCAAATATGTCATTTCCTTTCCTCTCAGACACGGCTTTGCAAAATTCATCATAACCATGGACCTTTACTTCTTCGTAATGAGACATGATGATATAGAATAAGAAGCAGTATTATCAATTATCGTAGGCTAGGCAAGCAGGTATGAAGCATTTCATGCAATAACAAATACGACATGGACTCTTCGCCCTATGTTCGCTTCTAAAATACTACAAGCAGAGTGTAAGAGGTAAAGAGAGAGGCTCAACTCGGAGGGAAATCTGTCTCCGTGCCATTTTTGCCCACCAAGTGAGGAGTTTTTGTATGGATGTCAAAGAGTGTCGAATTTGGTTAATGGCTTATTTGCTACGTGATGTTTAGTTGATTTAATATATGTTTCGTAATTCTTAGGTTGTTACGGGTGCACTCGTTATAAGTAGGACACGTGACACCCACTCAACTTTTTTATATTTTTTTAACAATTTATATCGGAGTTGTCTCTATAGCTATGCATATTCATGATATGAGGCTAGTAGCATAGCAGCTCTCCATTGAATACAGACGATTAACGTCAACAACCCTCATCGAATATTCAAAAAAAGTATTAAAATAATGAGATATCCACCAATCCAAAGAAAGGATAGGTGGGATCTAAACAGCCACCGTGCCGCTTTGTGGACAACGAATCCCATTGTTAGGGCAGAGAGACAAGTATCTTGTCAGTATATCCATAATCTTTGCTACGAGTACAGAACACGCATGACAACGCTTCCTCTTGTCTATGAAAAATAAAAGTGATTGGACAACTTCATCCTATTCGTGTAATGTTTTTGATGATTGTTAAATCGAAACAAACATAATCTTATGGACACAAATAGATAGAACAATTAAAATCGAATAATATTGATCAAATGTTAGTAAAATTGTACGGTCAAATTAGTATTTTAAGTGTCTTACATTTGGTTATGTTTGATGATTTCTGCTATCCGTAGGTTAGAAATACTCACTTCCTGTTTTTACGGAAGACAGTGCTTATTATTGGTTGTCATGGCGGCGTTTTAATAAAAAAAAACTGAGATTAGATTGCTAGCTAGCTGTCGAAGTGTATCCCGTACAAATAGTCCCCAAGCCACATATTTTAAATGTATTTACATGATAATAATCGAAGCATAATGTTGCATGACTAGATACGTACTGCAACGTTAGACTAAGGTTGGCAAAATGGATCAAAGCTAACCGTTAGCCTAACTTTAACTAGCTATCTAGGCAGCTAGCCAGGGTTACAGCTGATGTACATATACCGGTAGCTAGCTAACTAGCTAGCGGAGTTAGGAACAGCTATGGCTGCAAACTTGCTGAAGGATTCTCCGATGACCTTAGGACAATCGAAAAGCTGGGTCACATTAGGTACAAATCGTAGCTCTCGACTTTCTCAGAACCAGGTAAGACAACGTTAGCTAAATTACATTCATGTAAACCCACATATGGTCAAATGGATTGTGAACTATCTGACCAATAAACCACGATTCGTAAAACTAAACAGGCAGTACTATCAGACCAGGTATGCACAAACACGGTAACGTTAGCCCCACAATGGACGGTCCAGTCACCTTTCCTGTGGCGGCAGGGTAGCCTAGTGGTTAGAGCGTTGGACTAGTAACCGAAAGGTTATAAATTCGAATCCCCGAGCTGACAAGGTACAAATCTGTGTTGTTGTTTTTGTCGAACTGCTTTGCTTTATCTTGGCCAGGTCGCAGTTGTAAATGAGAACTGGCCTACCTGGTTAAACAAAGGTGAAATAAAAAAAATGTGCTGGAAGGGAAGCTTAGCGAAAGGATGACAAACAAACTGGACAAAATCATGAAGAAACCAAGTGATAATCAGATGCAGTCGAGTCAATGCAGGACATGTTCATAAAAAGTCTGCAAGCTACAACACACATGATCATGGACAATGCTACACACCCACTCCACAGCGCTCTAATGAAACATAAACTCAGCAAAAAAATGTTGTCTCACTGTCAACTGCGTTTATTTTCAGCAAACTTAATATGTGTAAATATTTGTATCAACATAACAAGATTCAACAACTGAGACATAAACTGAACAAGTTCCACCGAAAATGAATAATGTGTCCCTGAACAAAGGTGGGGGTTGAAATCAAAAGTAACAGTCTGGTGTGGCCACCAGCTGCATTAAGTACTGCAGTGCATCTCCTCCTCATGGACTGCACCAGATTTTCCAGTTCTTGTTGTGAGATGTTACAACCCTCTTCCACCAAGGCACCAGCAAGTTCCCGGACATTTCTGGGGGGAATGGCCCTAGCCCTCACCCTCCGATCCAACAGGTCCCAGACGTGCTCAATGGGATTGAGATCCAGGTTCTTCGCTGGCCATGGCAGAACACTGACATTCCTGTCTTGCAGGAAATCACTCACAGAATGAGCAGTATGGCTGGTGGCATTGTCATGCTGGAGGGTCATGTCAGGATGAGCCTGCAGGAAGGGTACCACATGAGGGAGGAGGATGTCTTCCCTGTAACGCACAGCATTGAGATTGCCTGCAATGACAACAAGCTCGGCCCGATGATGCTGTGACACATGACGGACCCTCCACCTCCAAATCGATCCCACTCCAGAGTATTGGCCTCGGTGTAATGCTCATTCCTTCAATGATAAATGCGAATCCGACCATCACCCCTAGTGAAACAAAATCTTGACTCGTCAGTGAAGAGCATTTCTTGCCAGTCCTGTCTGGTCCAGCGACGGTGGGTTTGTGCCCATAGACAACGTTGTTGCAGGTGATGTCTGATGAGGACCTGCCTTACAACAGGCCTACAAGCCCTCAGTCCAGCCTCTCTCAGCCTATTGCGGACAGTCTGAGCACTGGCCACATCTGCAGTCCTCATGCCTCCTTGCAGCATGCCTAAAGCATGTTCACGCAGATCCTGGGCATCCAGGGACCCTGGGCATCTTTCTTTGGATGTTTTTCAGAGTCAGTAGAAAGGCTTCTTTAGTGTCCTAAGTTTTCATAACTGTGACCTTAATTGCCTACCTTCTGTAAGCTGTTAGTGTCTTAACGACCGCTCCACAGGTACATGTTCATTAATTGTTTATGGTTCACTGAACAAGCATGGGAAACGGTGTTTAAAATGTTTACAATGAAGATCTGTGAAGTTATTTGGATTTTTCAAATCTTTGAAGGACAGGGTCCTGAAAAAGGGATGTTTCTTTTTTTGATGAGTTTAGTAGTAGTAGTAGTAGGTTCATCCTGCCCAAAAGGTCATTTTTACACACAGCCATTATAAATGACTAATTTGTTATGCCTTTTTAATGTTTAGTTGTTGCCTATTCTCCTGAGAAACAGCATCATTTCTTACCTGTCTTTTATGCCCCCCCCCCACCAGGTGCCTTATTGTTACTATAAACTGGTTACCAACGTAGTTAGAGCAGTATAAATACATGTTTTGTCATACCCGTGGTTTGCGGTCTGATATACCACGGATGTCAGCCAATCAACATTCAGAGCTTGAACCCCCTCGGTTTATAATGTGTTTTATCATGTGTTTGTCACTGATACGGGTCCTGTCTTTGTCAATTTATTGATATGATGCTGAAGTGATAAAACAATTTCCCAAGTTGGGATTAATAAAGTACTACTGTACTCTCTGCTCTCTCTCTCTCTCTATCTTATGATACTAGCATGCCATCATGATGGATATTGAAATATAACATTATGAATGCCAGTTGATGTGGCCAGATCATAAATTGGACAGCCGGATGTAACATCAACTTAAAGAGCTGGGCTAAGTTGGTCATTATGTCATTGCAACAACAGGAATGATGCCAGTGCCACTATTGTTCTCTTTCAGTTACTTTTCAATGCAGCCATGCCTGCCAACGCCTATAACCGTGCTACCCAAGTTGGCCCACCTGCACCCATTGTGATTGAGAAGCTGATGCCCTGGGTAGAGAAGCGGGATGACCTGGATAGCACCTGCAGCTCTCTGTGTTTCTCTGCTCTGTCTGAGGAGCGTCTGCTGGCTGCAGTCAGGCTGGCCAAGAGAGATCTGAGGAAGAGACGACAGGAGTCATTGAACAGCTCCCCCATCAGACCACAGCCAGAGGAGACCACTCCCATCAAGAACAATGTGGAGCAGGTAAATAAGAGTTCATCAGTATACTCCCCTTTCATTTGTACTGTTTATATCCATCTTATTCTTCTCCAAGAACGATTAATCGATGATCAGCCTTTACAATTGTTCAATTTCAAGCAGAAGGTGGTTGTTCCTAAGGGGAGGTCCAAGACCGCCGGCCCCAAAGAAGATGTGATTCAGTCTGGAGCCAAGGTGCTTGTTTACACCCCCCAGAAGTACGTCTCCATACCCCCTGGGCTTGATCATGGCCGGTCCCCCCCAACCAAAGACCCAGGCCCAAGGCAAACAGCCAGCAAGGAGCCCCACACAGCCCTCAGCCAGGAAGTCCGCAGGCTGCAGAGAGAGCTGGCCAACTTCATCCAGAGAATAGATCAGCTGGCTAACAGAGGTAACTCCACATAAATAAAGTCACCCATGAGTTTACCAGTCAAATGGCCATGGTCAGAGGTTCTAGTGATTCTATTTCTATGGGTAACACACCTGGAGTGGCACCTTGTTGCCATACAGGTGCTAATATGCCAATCTATTTAATGCTGTTATGAACTTATTTGATTGGTATTTATTGTATGGGACACTGCATGCAGTTTAGAGGCCCATGTGTCTTGTGCTGTGCATTGCAGGGCGAATGGTTGTAGAGCCCTTGGAGCCTGATGAGCAGCGCAGGGTGGTGGTCCGCAGACAGGAACAGGCAGCCCGCTCTGCACGCATCATCTATGTGCTACAACAACAGGTGAAAGAGATCCAAGAGGATTTAGACAAATTACGCTCCCAGAAGATTCAGCACACAAACAAAGTAAGTCTCACTTAATAACCCAAGCTGTGATGAGGTTCATGATGAGGACAATGACAAAGACTAACACCCATCTCCCCCTGTTTTCGTTTTCTCAGTCCAGAGCGATGGACAGGTTGGCTGCTGCCCACAGAGGGGCGGTCAGGGCCATGCAGGTGTTCACTAATCAGCTGTCTGACACGTCTGAGGGCAGGATGCCCTCCTATTATAAAGAGCTGGGCCAGCTGATCCGCCAGCTGTCTCTGTGCTCGGCCAAGGTGGAGGTGGGCCAGGGATCAGCCGTCCCAGAGACTGCCCTAGACATCCTGCTGAAACTAGAGGTCAGTCATAGGTTGAGTCCCAAATGGCTACTTATTTTCATTTGTAATGCAGTACTTTTGACCAGGGGCAGGGGTCAAAGTTCTCTGGTCCTATGTAATGCGCTATATAGCAAATAGAAAGCCATTTGTGATGCATCCATAGATTAAATCCATCACCTACAGGTCACACTCACCTTATGACACAGAAGATGGACACCAGAAAATGTCCCAAATCTATTGCTAATTTTTGATAAGCAATCAAACTTTATAAATCAATATTATGTTATACAAGCAATGCTCTATTTAAAAAAACGAAGCTATTCAATCTAAAGACATTGGAAATAAATGTGCTGGAGAGCTACACAACCATAGGTAGAGCTGATGTATTATACACTACATTTAATTGTAATTTTTATTTGGCTTCTTGAATTTGAATGTTAACAGAATATATTTGATTTTCCTGTCTCTCTGTGTGTTTCTCAGACCCTGGATACTGCTCTAAGCAAACAGGAGAGTCACGCACAGAGGAGGCAGGCCCGAGTACGCAGCTCCTCCCCTGTACGCCACCGCAGGTCTCCACATCGCAGCACGTCTCCTCCCCGTCCACCCAGGGGCCCTGCCACCAGGGGTCTCAGAGGACCTCGTAGAGCAGCAGGTCCCAAGAAGTCCTTCCCTGGTGAGCAATGAGCAGGTGTTCTCATTCTAATTATGTCTGAGTGACTCAGCATTCAGAGACACTCGTTATCTCAGTCAGCTGTGCTGCTGAAGCTATTTTATTAGCATTTTAATAAAGATAGCCTAATTAGCTTGTCTTTTTTTAATTATTTGCTTATTATTCCATATCCTCATTTCATACATCATAAAACTGGGAACAACCAACACAGCAAATGCGTCAGACAAATCAGCATCCCCCTCCTTCGGTTGAAACCACCCACACACTGACACAGCAGTTGATAAAATATCTGATTCAAAAATAGGACATTTATTGCGTGGGCGGAACATTTCCTGAAACTGCATTTTTAATTTGAACGTCTTTGTTTACCCTGTTATCTCAGTGTGAACGAGGGAGCAGATCTTTACGGCTCCCATGGCCCAGGAATCACCTGAAGGCTTAAGTGCTGCGTGTGTTTGGGCCCACCAAGCCCGAATCAGGGCACCAGGGTGGAGATTAATGAGGGGCTGGCTGAGTGACACAAAGAGGGGCTGGGTCCGGTTCTCTGGCCATGGGTCTCCTGCAGGCAGTTCATTGTGTGGGTAGCTAGGTCCTACTGTATTCAGTCTCTCTGTGTGAGTGCAGCCACCACACATCACGAGAGGGTTTGTACTGCGTCATATGCACAGGTCTCCTTGGCAACTAATAACAGGTCCCACTGTCAATGAGCAAGCTCCCTACCTTCTCCACACTGCCAAACAAGCAGCAGGCAGGTGTCTGTTTGTGTGCTTGTTGGCCAGGTAATTGGGTAGTCTGTCAAAGGAGCAGGCAGATGTTATTCCTACGGGCCATACAGGCTTTACTAGTGTTTGATTAGTCATGTCAACCACTGTAACACTTAGCCTCACTGTTGAAGTGTTTCAAAACAACATTTCAATCAAAACTGATTATGAGCCAATGTTGTGATGTTAGCAGATAGGAGAGCGGTCCCTCGGCATCAGCAGCCCCCCGGAGCCACAGAGCCTCCTCCACACCTGCATCGCAGCCAGATGCAGAGTTTGGTCCATCTCAGAGAATTCAGGGAAGGAGGGGGGCAGGTCCCCAACAGTCAAGGAGGACCACTGCACCCCGACAGGACAAAGGTCAGTGAGTTTAATACGAACATTTTTGCGGCAAATCAAATTTATTTTAAAATGTTCATCATAAAACGGTCTAGCCTGAACTATTTTCACTACAATTGTGTCTCTTAAACATGATCTTTGTCCAAAAGCAGGGAGCCCATGTGAGGGAAGCAGGTTTCCAGCAGCCCACAGTGGCTTCCAGGCTGAGAGTGTGTCAGCACCCACAGAAGGAGGCCTCTGTGCCCTGGATACCCACGTCACCTCACTCTCCTAAACAACAACAACAGCGGTGAGCTCTTTTGTAACTTACTCTCGCTGTGTATTCTCTCTCCTTCACTTAGTCTCTTTTAATTGTCATTTTTTTCTAATCCACTTCCACTTGTGTTATGTGACCAGCTCCCCTCAGAAGGGGCCAGAGCCTCGATGTCTCTTCTCCCCCCTGAAGCCCTCTTCAGGACCCTCAGAGCAGCAACTAGTTGGTGTGGTGACAGCAGAGCAGGACCAGGGTCTGACCTCTGATAGACAGAGACAAGCCCACAACGAAGCCATCAGGTCAGTGATAATGACAATATTAAATTGTATTTGCGTAATGCTTTTCCTTTAACACAGAAAACATAAACCATTGGACATGGCAAACAACCTTGTGCCTTATTAGCCTCACTTGTTTGAGGTTTTAGTTGATGTTTAATATAGCAAAATGAATTAACCAAAGGAAACTGCCCAGGGAACAGTTAAATTAATGGATCTGCTCATTTTGAGTAATTAAGTCATTTAAAACCCTGATCTCAGACCCCACTTTCTGAAAGCTGCAAGCAATACTCTGATTCCAATTCAAAGTTAATTTCTCCGATAAATTCAATCTACATGCTTGCTTCTTCGATTGGGGACATTTTTTTTTTTTTAAAGCACCGTGATGGATAGCAGTACCTGTCTTCCTGCACTAAATTCAAGTGCACAGCAACCCTCTGCACTAATCAAATCTTAATTAGTGCAATTGAGGTCTATAATTAATCCAACGCCTGCAGCCTGTTTCGGTAGCTAACATTAGGACTGGTTCTGTCTGTGTTGTACTGTGTGTTTTATGTGAATGTACAGGCAGGCCTGGCTGGACAGGATGACCATGCAGAGACTGAGGGACCTAAATCAGCTGAGTAAAGATGAAGCAGAACGCATCCAGAGACTCCGGTACACTAGTGTAGTACTACGTCCTGTACACACTCCCTGTCATAGCCTGGGAACAAATATACTGTTAGTCTACCCTGTCAAGCTAAAAGTGGAAGGTCAAAATATTTTGTAGTTGTGTCAAGGTACTTGTTCCTCAGTGTGAAACTATTAAAACTGAAGCCCTCCAGGTTTGTGACAAGTATGAGTCTGGAAATCAATGGACAAACACAATATTACCAAGCCAGAGGGGAATAACTGAGTAAAAAGACACGATTCAAAGCCTATATATTGTCACACCAGGCTTGTGCGCGTGTGTGTGTGTGTGTCAGGTCTGAGGTGGGCTCTCCAACCCAGTGGGCTGAGAGAGCTGAGCAGGAGGCCCGAGGGAGACTTCAGCCTCTGTTGAACCAAGCCCTGGTAAAACAAACATTTCAACTCTCCTCTCAAAAGATAAAGGCTTGTATGCACACAAAAAATAGACTTTAGACAATCCTTTTTAGTTTTCTTCTTGCCTTTCAGCAGGCAGGGAATAAATAACGGAGTGTGTAACTTTTCTGCCACTCAATACCCACATTGTTGTTACATGAGAAAAGCCTGGACCAGGGAGCCCCAGGAAATCCACTGAGAAGTGGGAAAATCAATACATCTCATTTGTAATTGAAAAATCCATACAGCTCTTTACCACCAGATTTGTGCCACCACAGTGAAATGAATAGGGAATTTACAGGCCTAGGGTGTACTGCTGCAGCCTTGTGTATGTGCTGAGTGACAAGACTGAGTTAGAGTAGGAGAGGTTGGTGTTAGGCAGGAGAAGATCAGTAGTGGTGTGGTACTGAGCTTGCCCCACCTGTGTACCCCAGCAGATGGGAGCTGCTGCCTCTCAGACCCAGGACAGAAAGTCCACATCATCACTGAGGCATCAACTGTCTGAACAGGCTGCAGACAGAGTGAGTAACCCTGTCATATCTTAATGATACTGACCTATATTACCGTTTTAATTTATGTTTTCTAAGTATTTGAGTTCCAAATGCCCGTAGGGCTCTGGTCAATAGTAGTGCACTATATAGGGAATAGGGTGCCATTTGGGGAAACAGCCCTGAAGTGATTCCATAAAACCCTTTCCCATGTGCTGAGCTCTGTGCTATCTACCTCCCTCTCCAGGCTGCGGAGAGCGCTGAGGTGCTGAGTGAGGCCCTGCTAGAGGAGCTGCTGGCCGATGCAGCGCGGGCCGCCTGGGCGGTGGAGACAGACAGACGGACGGAGGGTTTGGCCCAGCTCCAGCTCCAAGCCCCCACCCTGGAGAGCATGCTGCTACGCATGGAAGAGATGGAGGTGAGCCCTAAGCACAGCCCTAAGGAAAGGCCTTTCCACACAGGGAGTTTGTGTGATGTTTGACAGCCTTGGTCAAGCTGTGCTGTGGAGACAGTGAATTCACTGTCCAATCCTGTCTGGATTCCTGAAAAGGCTTTGTATTATTGTTTGGCTGAATAATTCATTAAAATAATGTACTTCTGTTGTCTGTGTGTCTGAGCAGAAAGACCAGGAAGCTGTGAGGAGGCGTTTTGCTACCCTCACATACTCAGACCCTTACTACTGGAACAGAAGGGACACTACTGGTGAGTAAACAGACCAAGTAACTCCTCCACACAGCCACCACACACTTTTGCATGGGGGTTTGAATTGTTGTTCCTCTGGTACCCCGCAGGTGAAGGTATTGTGTTAGTGCTGTTTTAGCCAGTAATGCTAGCAAGGCTATCCCTCATTCTCACTCCTTTTCCACTCCTCTTTCTCTTATCCCCCTCTCCCCAATCTCTTTCTCAGGGCCCCAGAGGTCTGTTCCAATCTCCAGGCCAGTCTCTCCTCAGCCCGTTAGGATCACCAGGCCAGCACTGAGACACACCACCACAGCTGACATTGTCCTGGAGAGCCCTGTGGAGACCGGGTGAGTTGACATGTGCTCTTCTGTTTTCTCCCTTTCCCAGGTCATTTCTGGTGTTGCCAAAGTGCTCTTCTCTGTGAATAGTCCTATGCACAGTATTCAATAGAATATTGTGTATTATTGTAGTATCTGTATGTTAATATGTTTGTTTTGTAGTAATCACCATGCAGTACTGCTGCCACCATCTTAGAGAAAGCCCTATCTGAGTTTAATGGGTTGATGTGTGGACAGATGGTTTACTTTTATAAACTGGGTGGTTCAAGCCCCGAATGCTGATTGGCTGACAGCTGTTGTATATCAGCCTATTTATAAAAAAATATATATATATATTTTTTTATTTCACCTTTATTTAACCAGGTAGGCTAGTTGAGAACAAGTTCTCATTTACAACTGCGACCTGGCCAAGATAAAGCATAGCAGTGTGAACAGACAACAACACAGAGTTACACATGGAGTAAACGATTAACAAGTCAATAACAAAGTAGAAAAAAAGATAAAACATTGACAAAACATTTTATTTTTAATGCTCTAATTACATTGGTAACCAGTTTACAATAGCAATAAGGCACCTCTGGGGTTTGTGTTATATGGCCAATATACCACGGCTAACGGCTGTGTCCAGGCACGCCGACTTGTGTCGTGCCTAAGAAGTTCCTTATTGCTTAATTCTACATTTACTGTTTGAATATTGTAATGCCGTACCCTGATCATTTGTTGATGTTGCAGATTGTAGTTAAGGTTTATGCGATGCTATACTGGGAGATGGGACCTCTGGATTCTCCTCTAAATGTCACTTCATTACAGAGAAGAATGGTGTATGACATCACTTAACCTGCTCAGACAGGAACTCATTAAGGTGTCAAGGATGGCATGGGACAATATAACCAGACAAAACTGATGCAGAACATTGATCCCATTAATTTAAGACAGTGAGAAAGTGCCCAACAAAATCACCGTCCCAAAAATTGTCAATTGCTTTATTTTCCAGTTGGCGTCCACAACATAACTGATGGAGGTGGAATGTTGTTTATTCCTTTCCCAGAAGGCACTGCTTTGTTGTGCCTCAATTCTGGCTGTTCATCTCCACCCCTAATGTCTCCTGGCTGCAATGAGACCAAGCCTAACTCCTTCCAAACCCCCTCTCCCTCTGGCAACACATAGAGGGAGTGTGCCTCTGCCTCCCTCCCCTGCCAGAGCTTTAGCTGTAGCTGCCGTTGCTTAAATGAACTAGGAAAGTGAAGGAAGAAGAAAGATTGGAGAGTGTGAGAGATGGGAGCCAACGGCTGACAGGGGAAGTAAGTTGTTGAGAGTGGAGCGGAGTGGACATGCCAGCATGATGCAGTGGAACAGATTCAAGCAGCAGCACAATTAGCAGATTAAAGACAGAGTAGTTCACTGATTCGGCCCCAACTGGACCTTCTGGACGGGCTCAGACCAACTCTTCTGTGACTCATCTCCCACTCAGTCTGTCTGCTTTTAGCCACCCATCTGTAACCTTCTGTTGCTGTCTCTGAAGAGCGGGCAAACTAGTCTGGGCACCAGTCTCTAACATCCCACTCCTTGTGTCTTTGGCAAATGACACGGAGTACAAGGACTGGAATGTAATAACTGAACAGAGACTGGCAACTAGGTTATGGGCAAACCACCAGGAAACTATAACTCTTGCTGTCTGTTTTGTGAGTTAGGAGGAAGATGTGGTAAAACCCAAACTCCATGCATAGCGCAGGTTATGACTTTGTCTAGTAATTGATATGGTTTATGGGTAAAGCAATGCTTGCAGAACTCGCTGAGCTTGGCTTTCTTGATCCTGTATTGGAGGTAGTGATTGGCCAGATTAGCTTTACTTCTAACCTTGTGTTGTAGATAACAGCTACCTGTATCATCCTGCCTCTATGAAGATAGTATTAGACTCATCCAGGGCAGTCTGCCTCTGTGTCTTCTTCTCTCTCACGGCCCAGTGAATTACACAGTCCAATGGGACTTCTCACCTTTGCCTGAGTGGCAGGTCATTTAGTTTGTGTGTTTAAAAAAAGGAAAGTGGCCCGTGTCTTCCGCATTGCCTCTGACACACTGCTCTCTGACAGGATTCCTATAAAAAGACTAGCAGAGTGCGTCATGAAAATTCTCTCCCTTGTACTTCCCTTGCTTTTCCCCCAATAGCTGTATGATGGAGATAATGTGGAAGTGTCTGATCGAAAATGAAGCCAGGTATTTGTTTGTATCGACGAGTGCACTCGTGTGAAAGCACAACACAATGATTGTGTGTTGTGTGTCTGAGAATGCCGGGTAAGTTTTCAGCGTATACTGTCTCATTTGTAAAGCAATATGCATTGATTCTAAATGGCACATGGATATTGTCTCGTCCCCCACAAACCGACAGAATGACAGATATTCTGCATATTCTGGAGTTCTTCCCTCCACTCTTTCGATTATCCTTGAATACGTAGAGAAAATGTGTCAACCAAACACTCAGGACTGAGAAGGATTGATCTTTATGTGTTTTCCACTTCCTTTCTTCCCAGTATGTTTCCCTGTAGGTCTGTGTTCTGAGTGCTAGCTTCAAAGGGTTGACAGAGATAAAGGTGCCACTAGAGAGTGATTCCATAGAAAATCGGGGGGGGGAACGAACATGATTTTGGACATTTTCACTAAATGTAATCCATAGGATTGTCCTTTGGAGGAAAGATTGTTGACATACTGTATATTTGACATTTGTATCTAAAAGTGTAATTGGGAAATAATTAATGGAAGTTGGCATATTTATGACATTTTGGCCTTACCCTCCTTTAAGACTCCGTAATGCAGTGGTCACCAACTTTTTCGTCCCAGTCAAAACCCAAGCCTAGATCTACCGCTCAGATTTTGTATATTTTTTATACATGACTTAAAAATGTAACATTAACCTAATGAAAACTGTTCTGTAGGAATGAGTTGTGCAGTAGGCCTTATACATTATCAAAGCATATTGGTTACAAGGTCAAATCCTGAAATCAGTGATCTTTGTGTCGGAAAGTCTGAGCTCTAGAAAGAAGCCTTAGTTTCCGACTTGGAATTCCGACTTGGATGACCGTTCAAATAGATTTTTCCCAGTCAGATCTCGTTTTTCCCAGTCAGATCTCGTTTTTCCCAGTCAGATCTCGTTTTTCCCAGTCAGATCTCGTTTTTCCCAGAGTTTCCAGTTGTCTTGAACGTATTGAAGTGGAAAGTCTAAGATTTCTCAGTGGAGGGAGGGAGAGAGCAGCAGAGAGTTCACCTCTCACAGTCCCTGCCCTCTCCTTCCTTTCCTCCTGTGAGTCTGACCAGAGAGAGGGGACACCAAAGATGAACTGAGGTCAGTCGGTTGTGGTAATACACCTTATTATGAAAGTTAGATGCCAATCACCATATAAAGTCCAAAGAAGAAAAGGCATGGAAGGAGGAGAAATGACTAGAAATTATTCGGTTGACCATTTTGTGTGAATTAATTGTTGGAGTAGAGGACCTTGTGCATTTCAGGTAAAATAATAAATAGGACAAATTAGGTAGCAACTGCAACCTAACTAGCTAAATTGCCATACATGTTTAATGCTTTTAGACCTGTCCCCAAATTATTATATTTGGTTCAGAGTTTGTTTTGATATTTCAACCTGTGTGTTGTGATCGCCTTTTGGTGTGGGTGGAACAAAATCAATTTGTGCACGATGGCTCTTGGGCACGTCCGGTTTGGGCATGGTGTTATGGTGAAACTCGAGTCGCACCGCATCTGACTCATGCATAAATTAATGTTGTTCCTATGACCAGAGAAAATGTAATATTCCTTGATATTAAAATAGACCCGGCGAACTGCTAATAATAAAAATTCAGGGATATTGATACACTTGGCTACTCATTCATTGCAGCTGCAGCGTAAGTGAAAGTAGGGAGAAGAGTGTTTTGTAATAGTGCTGAATAAAAACGTACACGTGAACTCGCTCCAAAAAAAAGCAGCTCTTTGCTGTATTCTTGGATCTCCCGGTCCACCGGTTATGCGGAGTGTTGTATTTTCAGACAAACGAAATGGTTCAAAGTGGGTACACTTTGCCTACCCGGTGCGCAGGGCTACTGAATCATATGCACGTTGGTTTTTCTTCAGAAATGTTTGGTGATCGACTAGGAATGCCTTAGAGATCGATCAGTCGATCGCGATCGACAGGTTGGTGATGCTTCCATAATGTTTCGTCTGTAGGTGCTACAAGCAAATAAATGGTCTTATGAAGCTTTACTGCTTGCTCTGTAATATGAGTAGTATTTTAATTTCAATACACTTTTTTTTGACGTTAATGTATAAATGTTGCTTATTTTTCTGCTGGTGATTTGCAGGATGTGCAGAGATCATTGCACATCCTGCCTACTGTGCCAATTTCGCCGTATAAAATGGGCCATAACTTTAAAACTAGCAGAGATTCCACTCTAGAGCTTTGAGATTCCCGTAGAGTGTTCAACAATATATTGAAAGATACATTTTTCAATATTCATGTTTATATTTGTCAGTACTCATACATTATTGTAAACACAGTTTATTACTGAAATTTAAAAAAATACTACAGAGCACAAATCTACAGAGCACGAATCTACAGAGCACGAATCTACAGAGCACAAATCTACAGAGCACAAATCTACAGAGCACAAATCTACAGAGCACAAATCTACAGAGCACAAATCTACAGAGCACAAATCTACAGAGCACAAATCTACAGAGCACGAATCTACAGAGCACGAATCTACAGAGCACAAATCTACAGAGCACAAATCTACAGAGCACAAATCTACAGAGCACAAATCTACAGAGCACGAATCTACAGAGCACGAATCTACAGAGCACGAATCTACAGAGCACAAATCTACAGAGCACGAATCTACAGAGCACGAATCTACAGAGCACAAATCTACAGAGCACAAATCTACAGAGCACAAATCTACAGAGCACGAATCTACAGAGCACGAATCTACAGAGCACAAATCTACAGAGCACAAATCTACAGAGCACAAATCTACAGAGCACAAATCTACAGAGCACAAATCTACAGAGCACAAATCTACAGAGCACAAATCTACAGAGCACAAATCTACAGAGCACAAATCTACAGAGCACGAATCTACAGAGCACAAATCTACAGAGCACAAATCTACAGAGCACAAATCTACAGAGCAAGCGGTAAAGCTTCATATGACACAAATTGGAGTCTTAAAGGAGGTCTGGGTAAGGCCAAAATGTAATAAATATGCCAACTTTGATGAATTATTTCTCAATCGAATCAGCTGTGTAGTGCTAGGGCAAAATTCCAGGACCGAGTTTGGGAAACCCTGCTCCTAAGGTCCATTCTAAGGATAACATTTTGTGTAAAACCTCCAAAGTCATGGTCTTTTTTTTTGTCCTGGTTTCGTATGGAATTACTCTAGAGGGGTTTCTGTTCCGTGTAGTGTGTCTGGCTCACTGATTCTTCTCTTGGCGAGATAGTGTTTGTCTTGGGACATCTTCACATATCGAAGAGACATAATTATATTTCTACATGTTTATCCTCAAGTGTGCAGCCACATCTTGCTGAAGGCAGAGATTGTTGCTGAGTGCATATCTCTAGTACTGCACTGCCAGCGCTAAAATGTATATTTCTCTGGAGGTTCTTCTGCCAGCCCTCATAGTCCTGTCAAGATCACATCTGTTCTTGATTTATCAGAAGTGTTATTCAGACCGGAGGTGATTATTATTCAGTAAGTGAAGCCCTTCTGGTAATTACAGCACACTATTGCCTGTTGGATGGCTCATATGGGAATGACATTTCTCAGAATGCTTTCTGACTGTTCAACCAGCCCTCCCTCCTCAGATCAGAAGATATGAGCAGGAGCACAGGCTCAATCTATTACCACCGTGTAGCTCCTAGCTTCAAAATGATGATTCCCATGTCTAGTGTTGTATTGTTCTCATTTAATTATTCTTATTACATTCCCAACTCCAGGAAGTTGCTGCACTGAAATTGTGGAGATTGAAATATAGCCTATCCACCATATGATAATGCTCACTTTGATGCCAGGCAAAAGACAATCAGTAGACTTGATTTAGTGAAAATAAATAATGGACCAGATGATGGTTATGAAACTAGTTGATGTAATGCCTAATCTAAGTTCTGGTTCTTTTTCTGTGGCTGTCCTTATTCTTCTCTACGTCGTTCATTCATTTGGCCAGGTCTCCCCTGTAAAAGAGGTCTTCTGACCTCAATGGGACTTCCTTGATTTAAAAAAAGGTTAATTAAAATCAAATAGATCCCCTTGGGACCACATCAGACAGAGGTGGAGTGGAGCTCTGGGCCGTTGTACAATACAGTGAAGAGATCTCTAGGTAGGTTCTGGACACAGCTAAATTACTCAATTAAACTATGCCCAATTTACTACTTATGCATACTTGTTGTGATGAAGTACAAACTTTTGCAGGTTTCTGCATAATGGAGTGTTAGTGGAAAATAGGTCAACTGAGGATACATCTAAAGGGAGAGAGAGAGTTATTGGTATCATTATGTTAATGAAATTCTGTTCTCACACTTTTTATAGGGCTGTCCATCACAGGTCGATTTCCACTAAGTTTAAGTCGCTGGGGAGCAAATCCCTTTAGTATGTCAGACAGTCACTAGAGGGGGCTAGTCATTCTATAAGGAATGGATAGTGGTAGCTAGTGTGTGTGTGTGTGGACAGTTGTTGTAGTGTAGAATGTATGAAACTGGTGATTACTGCTGTGTGTTTGGGAAGCGATGAGTGGCACAGCTGCCGATTTAGCGTTGGGAGCTCAATATGTGAGTGTGTGCCTGCCTATGATTACAACCAAACACTGCTCAGTACAGGGAGTCAGCAGGCCCCTCCACTGCAGACAACACAAACACACACACAACAGGGATTGGATGCATAACCATATCTCATAGCTTAGAAAGCAGTGCACACATCATTCAGTATGCCTATCACTCTGAAATTATTTGATTCTATTGTTTGTCATTGAGGAGCTCAAAGGCTGTTATTGGTTATTTTTTCTCCTGGATGTTGAGAATAGAACACGATGTTGTTATAGAACACAATGTTGTTATAGAACACAATGTTGTTATAGAACACAATGTTGTTATAGAACACAATGTTGTTATAGAACACGATGTTGTTATAGAACACAATGTTGTTATAGAACACAATGTTGTTATAGAACACGATGTTGTTATAGAACACAATGTTGTTATAGAACACGATGTTGTTATAGAACACGATGTTGTTATAGAACACGATGTTGTTATAGAACACGATGTTGTTATGGTATAGAACGCGATGTTGTTATGGTATAGAACTCGATGTTGTTATGGTATAGAACACGATGTTGTTATGGTATAGAACACGATGTTGTTATAGAACACAATGTTGTTATGTTATAGAACACGATGTTATAGAACACAATGTTGTTATAGAACCCGATGTTGTTATGGTATAGAACACGATGTTGTTATGGTATAGAACACGATGTTGTTATGGTATAGAACACAATGTTGTTATAGAACAAGATGTTGTTATAGAACAAGATGTTGTTATAGAACACAATGTTGTTATAGAACACAATGTTGTTATAGAACACAATGTTGTTATAGAACACGATGTTGTTATAGAACACAATGTTGTTATAGAACACGATGTTGTTATAGAACACGATGTTGTTATAGAACACGATGTTGTTATAGAACACGATGTTGTTATAGAACACGATGTTGTTATAGAATAGAACACAATGTTGTTATAGAACACAATGTTATAGAACACGATGTTGTTATAGAACACGATGTTGTTATAGAACACGATGTTGTTATAGAACACAATGTTGTTATAGAACACAATGTTGTTATAGAACACAATGTTGTTATAGAACACAATGTTGTTATAGAACACAATGTTGTTATAGAACACAATGTTGTTATAGAACACAATGTTGTTATAGAACACAATGTTGTTATAGAACACAATGTTGTTATAGAATAGAACACAATGTTGTTATAGAACACGATGTTGTTATAGAACACGATGTTGTTATAGAACACGATGTTGTTATAGAACACAATGTTGTTATAGAACACAACTGTCATCTGATTTGTTATGAAATTCATAGGAACTCTTTGCTCCCCATTCCCTTTTCTTCAGGTGTTTTGTTATTTGTCATTGACAAGTGTCGCTTTCATTTGGGGTAGGTACAAAGCCTGTTGTGCTGTATTGAGATCCCCTAAGACAAAAAGCCTACACTCCCCAATATTCAGTCTTTGTGTGGCAGATGTTGAATTCATATCTTTCCACCATTTCCAATCATCATGTGTATGTATGTATATATGTGCTATAACATCCTCTTATAAAGTCTTCTTACCGACAAATGTACACTTCTGTTGAGGTATCATTTGCCCGAAGCTCTCCTTAGAAAATGTGGTTATAATTGATGATGAGGAAAAAATATAATTAGCTATGGCTAATTTACAAATATGTAGCCCCCTTTCACTCCAATGAACCACTTAGCTATTGAGTCTAGAGTAATAGTCCATCATAAAGATTGAATTAGCTGCTACAGTCTAGAGCTTTAATGGAGATACTTCATCCTGAGAAACACTCAGTACTCAGTCCAAATGCATTGCCTGTAATTCTAATATTTCAACAGACATTAGACTAGAGTACAGTTGAAGTCAGAAGTTTACATACACTTATGTTGGAGTCATTAAAACTCTTTTTTCAACCACTCCACAAAATTCTTGTTAACAAACTATAGTTTTGGCAAGTCGGTTAGGACATCTACTTTGTGCATGACACAAGTACTTTTTTCCAACAATTGTTTACAGATTATTTCACTTATAATTCACTGTATCACAATTTCACTGGGTTAGAAGTTTACATACAGTTGACTGTGCCTTTAAACAGATTGGAAAAAATGATGTCATGGCTTTAGAAGCTTCTGATAGGCTAATTGACATAATTTGAGTCAATTGAAGGTGTACCTGTGGATGTATTTCAAGGCCTACCTTCAAACTCCGTGTCTCTTTGCTTGACATCATAGGAAAATCAAAAGAAATCAGCCAAGACCTCAGAAAAAATTGTGGCCCTCCACAAGTCTGGTTCATACTTGGAAGCAATTTCCAAATGCCTGAACCACGTTCATCTGTACAAACAATAGTACGCAAGTATAAACACCATGGGACCACACAGCCGTTATACCACTCAGGAAGGAGACGACTTCTGTCTCCTAGAGATGAACGTACTTTGGTGCAAAAAATGCAAATCAATCCCAGAACGATAGCAAAGGACCTTGTGAAGATGCTGGAGGAAACAGGTACAAAAGTATCTATATCCACAGTAAAAATGAGTCCTATATCGACATAACCTGAAAGACCGCTCAGCAAGGAAGAAGCCACTGCTCCATAACCGCCATAAAAAAGCCAGACTACGGTTTGCAACTGCACATAGGGACAAAGATTGTACTATTTGGAGAAATGTCCTCTGGTCTGATGAAACGAAAATAGAACTGTTTGGCCATAATGACCATTGTTATATTTGGAGGAAAAGGGTGAGGCTTGCAGGCCGAAGAACACCATTACAACCATGAAGCACGCGGGCGGCAGCATCATGTTGTGGGGGTGCTTTGCTGCAGGAGGGACTGGTGCACTTCACAAAATAATGGTATCATGAGGGAGGAAAATGATGTGGATATATTGAAGCAACATCTCAAGACATCTATCAGGAAGTTAAAAGCTTGGTCGCAAATGGGTCTTCCAAATGGACAATGACCCCAAGCATAATTCCAAAGTTGTGGCAAAATGGCTTAAGGACAACAAAGTCAAGGTAGTGGAGTGGCCATCACAAAGCCCTGACCTCAGTCCCATAGAAAATGTATGGGCAGAACTGAAAAAGCATGTGCGAGCAAGGAGGCCTTACAAACCTGACTCAGTTACACCAGCTCTGTCAGGAGGAATACGCCAAAATTCACCCAACATATTGTGGGAAGCTTGTGGATGGCTACCTGAAACGTTTGACCCAAGTTAAACAATTTAAAGGCAATGCTACCAAATACTAATCAAGTGTATGTAAACTTCTGACCCCCTGGGAATGTGATGAAAGAAATAAAAGCTGAAATAAATAATTATCTCTACTATTATTCTGACATTTCACATTCTTAAAACAAGGTGGTGATCCTATCTGACCTAAGACAAGGAATTTCTACTAGGATTAAATGTCAGGAATTGTGAAAACTGACTTTGGCTAAGCTGTATGTAAACTTCCGACTTGTATCTGTACTTCATAAGATGCTGTAGATCCTTATCTCTCTCTGTGACCTGGGTTGAATTGGGGTGAGTGATTTATGTTGGAGATGATGGGTGATTGTGCTGGAGATGATGGGTGATTTATGCTGGAGATGATGGGTGATTTATGCTGGAGATGATGGGCGATTATGCTGGAGATGATGGGTGATTTATGCTGGAGATGATGGGTGATTTATGATGTGTGATTATGATGGGTGATGATGATGATGATGGAGATGATTATGGGTGGTTATGATGGAGATGATGGGTGATTATGCTGGAGATGGTGGGTGATTATACTGGAGATGATGGGTGATTTATGCTGGAGATGATGGGTGATTTATTCTGGAGATGATGGGTGATTTATGCTGGAGATGATGGGTGATGTTGATGATGATGGAGATTATGGGTGGTTATGATGGAGATGATGGGTGGTTATGATGGAGATGATGGGTGATTTATGCTGGAGATGATGGATGATGGAGGTGGGTGGGTAGAGAATCTACTCCTCAGTATGCGTCTGGTGAGAGCAGCGGAGCGGGAGTGGGTGGGTCATGCATCATTGGAGCGGAGGGAAAGAGGTCTCCATGGTGAGAAGACCTAGTGGAGAGAGACTGAGAGCTGCCCTACATGTCCCTCGCTGACTGACCACAGCTCCACCACCAAGACAAACAAATCTATGGTCAGATTAAAGACTGGTCTGCTGTTGCTCCATACTATCTAAAGACTGATTTTTTTTTCTGTTCTCTCCAGTCTTTTGTCCAGGGCTTTCTGACCCTGTTCCTGGAGAGCTACCCTCCTGTATGTTTTCCCTCCAACCCCAGTTGTAACTAACGTGATTCAGCTGATCAACCAGCTAATTATTAGAATCAGGTATGCTAGATTAGGATTGGAGTGAAAACCTACTGGACGGTAACTCTCCAGGGACAGGGTTGGAGAGCCATACTTTTGTCCCTGGTGTGTTCCTCTTTCTCTCAAACGATCATTCTCTTGTACTGTTCTCTCAGAACAACTCTTCTAAACTTGTTACAGGAGAGGAGCATCTCAGTAGATTTGGTGCGGTGATGGCTGTTACCCGCCCATCTAATCAACCTCTAGCTCCCGAGAAACTCCAACACTGCCCCTGTCTCTGCGATTGGCCCTGATGGGTAGAACCATCTGTTATTGTTGTAGGCAGAAAGAAAATAAAAGTTTCTACCACATTGTAATGATTCACCTCCTTTTCTCTGCACTATTTTCTCTATCCACCTGTTTTCTTAATGCATTGAATTCTTCCTCTGCTCTCAGAACCTAAGCACCATTTCTCTAGCAGTAGAGCTATAGCCAGCATCTTCCCCTGAATCACCCCCCACTATCTCTGAAAACAGATTTGGGTCTCTCTCGCTCTCTCTCTTGTTATTTCACTCTCTCTCGAACGCTCTCGCTGTCTCAGAATCAAACCCAGCTCAGTCTGCTTCCTGTTTGATATATCACATATGGAGCTGGTGTTTTGCCACTTTCTCTGTTTCCTTGGCGATAGACTTCTGGAGTTGTTGGAGAAGAATGAGACAACGTAAGATATTTGAAGACAATTTCATACACTTCGCTGTGGGAATTTATGGCTCAGGCTGCTCATCAGTTTGAGTTGTTTGTGTTTTTTTCCCACTGGGCTTTTCTGTAGTAGGTGGATGTGAGAGGGCTGGGTTTGTCAGGCTATGATCAGACTACAGCTACCCTCTCCTCTCTCTCTGTCAGCAACTGCTGCCCATTCACAACAGTGAACAGGCTGCAAAATAATCACCACTGACGATCAACATGTCAGTGAGTGTGTCCTCATTGTCTCCTAACTTTCTAAGCATCCTTGTAGAGACAGTAGAAAGAGTAGTGCAGCTTGTATATTTTACTGGAAATGTTAACATTCACATGGTCTTATCCACCAAGGTGAAAATCACTCGATAAATATGCAGAATTCATCTTCTCTTTCGTGAAATTGTGCTGCCACTTGAATTTGTGTTTCCTGGCTGTGCTGCCAGGCTGGTGCCCTCATTCCCACACTCTTAGTTGCACATAATGCTTGGGAGCCTTCACACTGATTTGAATCTAAATGTGTTATTCTATTTTTTGTGGACATAAAGGAAACCTTGCAGCAGGGAAAAGGGAAATGATCGCCACAGTGGCCCTTAAATGACCCAAGAGCATAAATGGGCCCTGTGTGTAGTCCAGGGATGAAGCAAATTGGTAGGGCCAACTGAATTACCCACCCTGGCACTTCTCCCTGTGTGTCTGTGTGCCCACAGCCTGGCCTCATGTTGTGTAGACACCAGGAACAGCAGGAGCAAACAGGGCCAGGGACTGGACTGGACCTGGCTTGGTGTGTGGGGAGAACATTAGAGAGACATTTTGCTCGTGGAACTGCTGCATCTGTCTCTAAATATAGTATCAGCCAGAGTGCTGTTGCCAGAGCTAGACTGATTTGCTCACAGAAAAAAATATTACAACCCTGGCCTGGACATTGCCCACCTGAGCCCCTCAGGGAAGTGTGGGGGTGAGGGATGTGAGTGGAGCATACAGACTTTAGGACGTAGCATCACACCCCTCTCAACCTCCTCTCTGTGTGTGTGCCTCTTCGGGACCACAGTGAGGACATGGCTCTACAAAGAGGTTATTCGGTTACCAAGGGCCTCCTTCCTCCTCCAATTGACTCGGGCGCCTCTCAATATGGCAATTGGCTCCGGCCCCTACCTCAATGAATAGCAGTTCTATTCCAGGCTGCTGCTTTTCCACTTCCATTGACAGATGTACCCAATTGAATCAGACTGAATGGAGATGAGGACAATGTAATTAAAAGATGGTGTGAAGCTCCATCAGTCTGGTATTCAGCCTGAGCATCCTGTCTGTCTGTTTCTGTCTTTCCACAACCCGAGCATACTCTGTCTCTCTCTCTCCAGTCTGAACACCCTGTCTGTCTCTCCATCTCTCTACAGACACAGTGTCCTGTTTGAGGGCAGCATCAGGGAGGAGGTCTCCCCAGGTCAACCTGGCGGCAGCAGCACCTTCCCAGCCCCAGGGGAGAGGTGGGGAGACGGGACGCGAATCTCTGTGCCAGCCAGCATGCAGAGGAATATCCAGCAATACAGACAGGACCACGAGGCCTACCTCCGCCTGGTAGCCCACGAGGCTGTGGGCAGCTTCAACCCCTGGGCCATTGCAGACAGGTGAAATGGCACTATTTCTGACCAGGGACCTATGGGTACAGTTTTACTAGTTTCATTTGGGATGCAGCCTAGCAGTACAAGCACAACTATAGTACTTTTCACTGTTTCACCTTCTCAAATGTACATTTTGCTGCTTGGGTTTGTTGTCCCCTAAGCCATCTCGACAGATTTGTCTTATTTGCCAGCCAGTTATGAATGACATTGTGTGTAGGAGGATGGATTATTCACCTGGCTACACAACTCTTCCACAAACATTGTGCTCTTTCCTTATTCAAACATTAGGCCCAGTGTTTGACTAGTTGTGGGGTGCGTGTGTCTGCATGGTTTAGCATACTGCGCTACAGGATCTGGTCTCTGGTGTTCACAGTTGTTATTCTAGCCCACCCACACATTTGCATATTTAAAAGAATTCTTAAGTTGGTGCAATGCAGAGAATCCCACTTGTCTCAATGAGTATACTGAATGCATTAGAGTGTGATAGATCAGAAATTCATCATATTCAGACATTTCAAAGAGAAGCAGATATAATTGAATAATCTGGCAATTTTTGTTAACGTTACCAAAGGAGAGATACTCAGGTCTGGCATTTGGAGATGCCCCTCTCTCCTCTCACTATATACGTGTGAGGGAGTGTGAATTGCTGCAAAAAAAGTGAGCGAAGAAAATCAACCCTGCCAGCCGAGGGACAACTATTATTGTGGCCTCGTTACTTTTAGAGAGAGAGAGAGATGAGAGCGATGACAGGAGAGAGAGAGATGACAATCATATGCCGTCTTCTTGAGCTATGCATCTGAACTCTTCTTCATTTGTTGGGGGAGGGAGGTTGTTTCAGAGGGACCAGTCCAATTACTCCAGTATCAAGGGAAATATGGGGGGAAATGCCATGTCAATTAGCCTGCTATTCTCACTCATCAGAGTAACCTGTCTATCTGTGAGACGTTGGTAATAAGCTGCCCATACCAGTCAGTGTGTGGTGAGGTCCCTGATGTGTGCTCCCTCCCTCTGTCTGATTTGAAAGACTAAGCAAGAACAACCTTGTATTTTTTGCATGTGCACCCTTGCAAGACTTTTTTTGGTAAGCACACAAGCCTTATGTACAACTGTATCTTTTTGTTTGGTTCAGGGACTCCTGACATTTTTCTTTCTCTAATTTTGCTTCTGCTCCCAGTCTGTCAGAGGAGCTTATGTCCGAGGCCCTGGCTGACGTAGCAGCAGAGTTCCAGGACGTCTGTGAGGAGTACGCAGAGGCTGTCTTCACCTCCGAGTTCCTTCAGCCAATCACGTCACCTCCTGCTTCAGTTCCACCGTTAGACATCCAATAGATTCTCTTCCTATTCACAGACATTGGGCGAGTTAGTTAGGTGTACTGCGTAGATGGATATTTCAATTCAGGACCAACAGAATAGTCCAAAAAGTGCAAATTCCGCAGTCAGGAAAACATCCTGACTGCATTGATGTGACAGCATTCAGAATGGAATGGAACTAAAGCAATGCAGATTATTCCTATTTGGCAGGTTCCTTTCTGTAGTTCTTCCAGAGGGATGGGTGAATTCCACTGGGAAAGTTGGTTTTGATAAGTTAAGAGAGAATATTACTACATTACAGGGGATTAGAAGATTGTCTCCCCTCTTTCCATAAATAAACCTCTCCCAGAGGATTACTCACGCTTTCTGTTTCCACATTGAAACATGGAAGTAAATTCATTGTTTGGGGGAATTAACAATAGGGGGTAAGCAAGCCAAGGGCGCGATTCATTGGTTAATAGGAAATCCGGAGAGCATATTGCACTCATTGAAATTGTGTGCTTCACTTCCCATGGCATGCACCAAACACTATGTTAGCCAAATGACAAATGTTTAATTCAATGACAGTGCATATATCATCAGTGCACGTTGGATGAGGGAGCGGCCTGAGCGGATATTCTCAGGCTGTGGAGAGAGACACATCCAGATGTTGAGTTGGCCCCTAGAGGAGCTGACTGTGACAGGGGACAGACTGAGTGAATTAGCTCACTCTGAATCAGACACAATTCTCTCCGCCAACTGTGTTTTGTGTGGGTGTCCCGAATACATACAGGCTTATGCACGTACACATGTCTCACTCTCGCAGTTCTGTTTCTTCCCAGAGGTCTACACAAATTGGACTCTAGGAGCCATTTCAGCATTATAATAGGAGTTTTTTAATTGCAGAATTCTTGAAATTGAAAAATATATTGTTTGTCAGTGAGAGTCAGGATGGCTCATTTCTAATTATTTTCATTGTCATTGTGCTAAATGCTGTTTGTTGATACCTAGGTTTTGAATGTATCACCTCCCGCCCCAAACAGCCAACACAGACTCATCACAGAAATGTATTTTCAACACAATTAACAAACAGAACAACAAGATCTGTTTATGATCCATTCTGATCTGTGAACACAGAACATAATGAAATTGTTTTTGTGTGCTTTGATGCATTTCATTTGTGATGTTTTATGGCACATTCATGGCAGACTGTTTTATACTGGTGCCCAAAGTTTATTTTCAAATGACCTTTTTCTGGTACAATATTTCAAGTTTGCTTTATTTTGTCAAAATTAGGTATCGGGTGATCTTGGGGTATCTTGCTTTAACAATTTGAACTACAGCCACCCAGATACAGGACTGTTCTAATGGTGAAAATGGCCTGTCCCTACAGTATGTTAGCCAGCAGAATTATCCTTGTCAAAGACAGAATTCATGTGACCATGAATATTGACTAGTCATAAAATGTATTATGTGGAACACACAGGGACTCATTTTGAGGCAATGATGTCCATTCAGGCTGGATAGAATCAGTTTAGGTTTCCCTCAGGGACAGTTCAGCTGATGGCTGGCACTTTTCACGATTCTTAGAAAATTGGATATAATCTTTAGCCAAGTGAGATCATTTTTCTCTCTATAGTATCCATATGGACATATTTACCTATTTACAGAACCGGTGACATTTTCTTACTCTGAACAACTACTGAAGAGATTGTAGTAGTTGGATCCAATCTCTGGGTGTGGATATGGGAGAGGAGTGCAGCTGCTCCAGTTGAGAAATTGATCAGCACAGTATGTGCCCTCCCTGGGCTGTAATCTCCCTGACGTCATCATATAGTCTGACCTATAAAATCTCTGCATCAGCAACGAGAGAGAAATAACCTTGTTTCCCCCTCAAAACAAGGCTGTGGGTAATCTTAAAGCAGTGGCAGTCAGAGCTAGCTATCAAATATGAAACCCTTATCCTTGCTTTGTCATAAGGCATGGTTAGAATTTGAAGATGTATTGAAAGCTACGTCTGTGTGGATGGTTAAAAGGCTAAATTAATTTATTTCAAGACTTGAGGTGCAACGTTCATTGTTGTTAATAGACAATCTGCACATCTCTTGGCTTCTTTTCTGCTAGAACCCACTGACCTTCACTGTGGAAAAGCCCCATGGGACAAATCCAGTAGTGTAGAAAGACAATTGGTTCTGAGTGCTGAGATCTGGTGCTTTGAGTTTCACTCTCTTTTGCCCTCAGAACAGCCTCAATTCGTCAGGGCATGGACTACAAGGTGTCAAGCTTTCCACAGGGATGCTGGACCATGCTGACTCCAATGCGTCCCACAGTTGTGCCATGTTGGCTGGATGTTCTTTGGGTGGCGGACCATTCTTGATACACACGGGAAACTGTTAAGTGTGAAAAACCCAAAGGCCTTTTCATCCTTGATGGAAACCATCAAGCATAATGTGATAAACATCCATCCCCCACCAGCCTTTGCCTTCCTACTGATTCTCTGTCTGTTTGCTTTTTGTTTGTTTACTTTGGAAAAATATTGTGTGCTTGTTTTCAAAATGCTTAATGTGGTTGATAAAGAATTTAAACCGTGTATTTATATTTGTTTTTGAATAAACCGTTTTTTTAATGAACAACCCATGCTGTATCCTCTGTCATGGTAGTGGGGAAAGATGAGTTGGGGTGGGGGGGGGGGGGGGTGTCATGTCTCAAAGCAGAGCCTGCTGTACACTTGGCACACTGCCCTTAGTGGCTTGGGATGAGATTGTTTCTAAAGAATAAACCTATTCTACCTAAATTGAATGTTTTTTTTCTTGTGAGTGAGGCCAATGGGCGTAATAAATTCTATCTACCTTACTGTCTTCCTGGCCCTGCAGGCTGTTTCCTTTCACTCTCCTGCTAGAATCTCAATACAGTGTCTTGGGACATCAGTATTTTGTCATTGGTCCTCCTGACTGGTACATATATCCTGGGCCCTCATGGGGTTGGGTAATATAGCGTGGCCGTGGCCAGGCCGGTACTCAGATTGGAGGGAGATGTCTCAAGCATTTGGCTCCATTGATAGTCATTCGATGGCATCAGGGTGCAGAGCTGTAGATAGAGTGATGCTGGTGCTGCTCTGATCCCAGGTTATGACCTGTTGTGTGGTCATGTGTTAAGCTAGAGGATAGAACTAGGGTATAACTATATATCTATTGTTGCACCTCTGTGCACAACAACATACAATCACTGCTCTCCCATGTTTCCCACTGCGCTTGGTAGATGGTTCAAGTTGGGACTTCTCAAAGAGTTTTTCAGTTTGTATTCACGTTTGAAATCTACAATTAGTTTTTCAGGTTATATTCAGGTTGGGAATCTACAATTAGTTTTTCAGGTTGTATTCAGGTTGGGAATCTACAATGAGTTTTTCAGGTTGTATTCAGTTGGGACTTCTCAAAGAGTTTTTCAGGTTGTATTCAGGTTGGGAATCTACAATTAGTTTTTCAGGTTGTATTCAGGTTGGGAATCTACAATGAGTTTCAGGTTGTATTCAGGTTGGGAATCTACAATGAGTTTTTCAGGTTATATTCAGGTTGGGAATCTACAATTAGTTTTTCAGGTTATATTCAGGTTGGGAATCTACAATTAGTTTTTCAGGTTGTATTCAGGTTGGGAATCTACAATGAGTTTTTCAGGTTGTATTCAGTTGGGAACCTATAATGAGTTTTTCAGGTTGTATTCAGGTTGGGAATCTACAATGAGTTTCAGGTTGTATTCAGTTGGGAATCTACAATGAGTTTCAGGTTGTATTCAGTTGGGAATCTATAATGAGTTTTTCAGGTTGTATTCAGTTGGGAACCTATAATGAGTTTTTCAGGTTGTATTCAGTTGGGAATCTACAATGAGTTTTTCAGGTTGTATTCAGTTGGCAATTTACAATGAGTTTTTCAGGTTGTATTCAGTTGGCAATTTACAATGAGTTTTTCAGGTTGTATTCAGTTGGGAACCTATAATGAGTTTTTCAGGTTGTATTCAGGTTGGGAACCTATAATGAGTTTTTCAGGTTGTATTCAGTTGGGAACCTATAATGAGTTTTTCAGGTTGTATTCAGTTGGGAATCTACAATGAGTTTTTCAGGTTGTATTCAGTTGGCAATTTACAATGAGTTTTTCAGGTTGTATTCAGTTGGGAACCTATAATGAGTTTTTCAGGTTGTATTCAGGTTGGGAACCTATAATGAGTTTTTCAGGTTGTATTCAGTTGGGAACCTATAATGAGTTTTTCAGGTTGTATTCAGTTGGGAACCTATAATGAGTTTTTCAGGTTGTATTCAGGTTGGGAACCTATAATGAGTTTTTCAGGTTGTATTCAGTTGGGAACCTATAATGAGTTTTTCAGGTTTGGGAATGTACTATTTTTCGTGTTATAGTACACTATCTTGTTTTCTGTTGAAAGGGTTTGGGTCGGGAACATGAGTGACCTTTGGTAATACGATTTCTATATATAGGGATTAATATGATATTACATATTTTTTTTCAATTGCTAACATGCATTGGTCAAAACTGAAGTCACATTGTCAAAACAGAAGTGTCTGTGGACCAAACTGAACATTTTTCAATTGCTTTCACACAAAATGCATTCAATGACCACATTCTCCGAAATCCATGAACTCTGTTCTCATTCATACTCCACCACCTGCAAAACTATATATTTGCAGCACATATTTTCAAATGCCAAAACTGTTAAAAACACATTCAAAACAGAATGATGGCAAATGTCGTGCATTTCTGCAGTAACCAGATTGAAACAAATAGAACATGTTTTATCATTCCAAACACAGCTGATTGCAATTTCAGCTGAAAGCATACCCAAGTGTCCTGTTTTTAGTCTCCTTACCAAACAGACAAAAGAGGAAGGCTTTGGAATGATTTAGTTTGGAAACATGGATAAAGGAAGACAGCTTGGTGGGGAGAGAAGAGTAGCAGGGAGAGGGAGAATGCATGGAGGACAAAGCAGAGGAAGACCAAGAGCGGTGGTCTCTGATGAGATAAGGGCCACAATTGTTGACCATGTTGTAAACCATGGTCTCTCTTTGAGAGAGGCCGGTTAAGGGTGCAACCAAATCTGCAGCGTTCAACAGTTGCATCAATAGTACGAATTTTCCGGCAAAACAACAGGTGAGATGTGCATCCTTCAATGATAATTGAAGTACGTATTACAGTACAATACAGCATGTTCACATTTTTACATGTACTGACATTTTGAAATATATTGATTGTTTTGTGTTTTTCAGTAGGATTCAAAGGTTGTCTACCACAGGAGGGAGAGGAAGAATATTATCAGATGCGCAGGAAATTGCCATTGTTGACATGGTAATTGGCAACAATGCAATAAAATGGTGTACAATTTGGGACAGAGTGCTGGCAGACAATATCACTTTTAGCAATGTGAATACGGTCAGCACAACGATAATTGCCAGAGTCCCAGAGAAACATTAAATAAGGATGAAGCAGTTGTACACTGTACCCTTTGAGAGAAATGGTGAACGTGTGAAAGAACTCCTGTATCAATATGTCCAAGTAAGATGTCTGTTCAATAACCAAACAGGGTACATACACAGCTATGCATAATGTAAAGTACTGTAAAACTGTGGATTTACTGTATTTTAGAGATGTCATGACATTGCCCTCTTTGGGTACAGCAAGCCCATCCCCCTCTCCCTAATTGCTGTACAGGATGAATGAGGAAAGAAAGATTAAACTATTTGTGAAATTATGGGATGCTATGTAATGATGTAATGTGAGAGAATTGTATTTCTGTGTAACGTTTCACTTAAGTCACTGGCACGCCCCCATGAACACAGTTAGGACCTGGCATCATGAGACATCCTTTTTCTGCTCTTCTGAATAAAACCCCCACCATGAGAATTTCTCAACAGACCATGTTTCTCTCACTTACGAGAGGACAAAGGTTGCAGACCAGCTTACTTCGATAACAAAGTAAGCTGAGGTTTGAGTAGATGGCGGAATCTTTTAACCATACCACACTCTTAGACTATCGATACCGACAGAATAAGAACAGGTCTTTGATATTAATTACTAGTCTGCAGCTAGGAATTCGGTATCATTGAATGCAAAGACCGACAACCGCCGAAATATCTATTCTATAACGACATGAATGATTGTCACTCTGAACTATCCATTCTAACCGCGACAGAGAGAGGGCAGACAAACTCTCCAACAGAAACAAACTTTTCAACAGAGATCCTGACGACACACTGAGCGTAAATATATATATTGATTGCAATTATTCCCGAATGAGTGAGCGTGCATGTGCAAAGGATTAGCATTTCAAATGTTATAATTATTAACTTTGTAGTATCTCATCTCAGTTGAGCCCCACTTCCCCTTTTGTCCACCAAGCCACGATACCGGTTTATCCCACTAGGGAAACTCCGTTATCATTTCCTTGTAACTATCTACTGTTTGTTTATGCATTTATGTGAATTACTTAGTTTGTAAATAAATGATTTAAGACAATTGATGTATGGATGAGTCATAGTGAAGACTGGGTTCGTGCAGATAACCAACAATTTACGACGTTTGGAATGAGACTAACGTGAGGTAAAATAAAGAATAAGTCATTAATCAGAAGACTATTGATCAGATATTAAAATATCTGAAAAGTTATATTAGGAAAATTATAACTTTGTAATCTGAATATTTTCCTTGGTGCCCCGACTTCCTAGTTAATTACATTTGATGAATCAGTTTAATCGTGTAATAATAATTACAGAGAGTTATTTGATAAATAAGTCCTCAGTTTAATGATGCCAAAGACACGACAGAGAGTAATGGCGATGGAAGCCAGGCAAAATGCACATACGTTCATCTTTATGGATGAAGTTGGATTCAACCTGGCAAAAACACGCCGCAGGGGAAGAAATGTGATTGGACAGAGAGCAACCGGGGATGTCCCAGGCCAGAGAAGAGCTAACATCACAATGTGTGCGGCACTGTCCAATGATGGTTTGCTGTTACACAAACCACTCATTGGCCCCTACAATACAGAGTGGCTCATTTATTTTCTGGATGACCTGCACAATCGACTTGTGCCAGAGGAGGAGAGAGGGGCAAGACACACCCCTACCTTCGTTGTTGTGTGAGATAATGTGGCATTCCACCGCTCTGCTGCAGTCACAGACTGGTTTGCTGCACATTCCAGGATGTCAGTACTATTCCTGCCTCCGTATTCCCCCTTCAAAAACCCCATAGAGGAGGTTTTCTCAGTGTGGAGGTGGAAGGTTTATGACCACCATCCGCATGACCAGATGTCCTTACTGGATGCCATGAATGCAGAGTGTGGAGACAATTCTCCTGAAGACTGCCAGGGTGTGGAGACACTTCTCCTGAAGACTGCCAGGGTGTGGAGACACTTCTCCTGAAGACTGCCAGTGTTGGATTAGACATTCCAGAGGATACTTTCCAAGATGCATCGCCAGAGAAGACATAAGATGTGATGTTGATGAGAACTTGTGGCCAAATGCAGGAGAGAGGGAGAACTAGAACCCTCACAGTACTGTACAGTATGAGTGATCTGACTACAGGACAAGGCGGGCCGAACAGGCCCCCATTAACATTGAAGGGGCTGTCGTGGAGTGGGTTGAGAGTTTCAAGTTCCTTGGTGTCCACATCACCAACAAACTATCATGGTCCAAACACACCAAGACAGTCGTGAAGAGGGCACGACAAAACATATTCCCCCTCAGGAGACTGAAAAGATTTGGCATGGGTCCCCAGATCCTTAAAAGGTTTTACAGCGGCACCATTGAGAGCATCCTGACCGGTTGCATCACCGCCTGGTATGGCAACTGCTCGGCATCTGACCGTAAGGCGCTACAGAGGGTAGTGTGTAAGGCCCAGTACATCACTGGGGCCAAGCTTCCTGTCATCCAGGACCTATATAATAGGCGGTGTCAGAGGAAAGCCCATAAAATTGTCAGAGACTCCAGTCACCCAAGTCATAGACTGTTCTCTCTGCTACCTCACAGCAAGCAGTACCGGAGCGCCAAGTCTAGGTCCAAAAGGCTCCTTAACAGCTTCTACCCCCAAGCCATAAGACTGCTGAACAATTAATCAAATGGCCACCGGACTATTTACATTGCCCCCCCTTCCCCTCCATTGTCTTGTACACTGCAGCTACTCGCTGTTTATTATCTATGCATAGTCACTTCACCCCTACCTACATGTACAAATTACCTCAACTAACCTGTGCCCCCGCACACTGACTCGGTACCCCCTGTATATAGCGTTGTTATTTTATTGTGTTCATTTTTATTATTTTTTACTTTAGTTTATTTGGTAAATATTTTCTTAACTCTTCTTGAACTGCACTGTCGGTTAAGGGCTCGTAAGTAAGCATTTCACGGTAAGGTTTACACTTATTGTTTTCGGCGCATGTGACAAATACATTTTGATTTGATTTCATTTGAATAACCCCTCGCTTAGCTAATGTTAGCGAGCCAGCTAATTTCAGTCACCTAGCCACCTAGCTAGAATTGGTAACATACTGTATCATACATTTAGCAAAATCATAACATATTGTATGTTTTTCAAATTTGGAACATATACTACGAATTGTAACACGAAATGTGTATTGGACATCCCCAAATGAATACATAAGATATGAAACGTAACATATCATAACTAAATGGAGTGTTCGGATTTCCATACAGAATAATACTTAACGCTCTGAGACCAGGTTGCAATATAGCATATTATTTGATAGATATGACAGCCTGTTGTGAGAGTTAGCTGTTTGACAATGTCAGAGCAGGGAAATCTATAAAACATCATAGATTAGGCACTGAATGTCTGAAGCAAGCCAGCCAGCCATACTCTCCTGTAATTAATTTCTACAGTTCACATACAATAGGCTACATCCCTAATGGTAATGCATCCATTAACTTATCTATTCACTTTTCTGATTATCCATATATCTAATAACAGTTTGAAAGTGTCCGAAATGGCACCCGTTGCCTTTATCGTGCACTACTTTTGACCAGACTAGGACAAAAGTGCACTACGGTGCAAACTATAGTGCACTTATTAGTGAATAGGGTGCCATTTGGGAATCAACCTACATCCATCATCATCATCATCATCATGCAGGCCTTTAATGCATGCATCTGATCGATGTGGCTAATAACAGTTTCTCTCAAAAGCAACAGTCCACTCCACACAAAGCCTAAGATGTGATGTGAGCCGCCTGTGGACCATGAGGAATGTGCTGTGATGCTGTTGAACTCTGGTTCCAGTATGTTTTATAGCTGGGTCTCTGACCTAACATTGTGGAGGAGCCAAGGCTGCAGGAAATAAAGCTAGAGTCATGACAAGGTGAGAGTCAGTCCTTGCCCTTTAGGCCCCCATCTGTGGCTCGGAGACATTCATTATCATCATCATGTCTTTAAGGTCAATAAAGAGTCTGTGTCAAGCTATTTGTCATGTCTGCTGCGTGCAGCATACTTATGGTTCAACATACTGAAACACTAGCCTCAGTCTGTTGTTTATAGGCTTTTATAGGTTGTCTTATCTTTATTATTTTACTCTACAATCATCCAGTTGTAACTACACAATTAAGTAGGCAGAAGTGAGATTTTGTAGATATGTGTCATTTTCCAATATGGCTATATTTGTTTCTAGACCTCACATCAACGGTTAGGAATACATCCCGTGTAATTCAGTTTGCGTCACTGTGGACTCATTTCTTTTTGCTTGGAATCCCAACTGTGCAGGAGGCAGAGCCTCATACAACGGACGCCCTTCGGTGGCACACCGGCAAGCCACTGGAGGCAGTCTAACACTGGTTCTTGAAACAGTTGTAGTGATATGGCAGTAGTGGAGGGGAGCGGGCAGTAACGAAGTCTGCACAGATACAAATACTGAAAGTGTGTTTCGTACAAGAGGCAGATCCGCTGGATGTGGGTCTTGTCACCGATGAACCAGAAGAGCTCAGCTGCAGAATTCAAGACGAGACAAAAAAGCGCAGCCTCACTGCCTCAGGGCTACCTATCCTCCGTCTGGCTGGCGTCAAGGTGCGGGTACGAGTGAGTGAGCGCCCACTCGGTCAAACTATCTGACAAAATGACACCCCAATGACTCCGCACCTACCTTGGTAGAGACACATAGGTTGGGATGGCGAAGGAAACGAAAGGGAAAGGTAAGGTGCTCGGTTGAATACCTTTTTATATAGCCTACCACATCTGCTCCGGTGTCAAAGCCTATGAGGTTAACAGGTAGCATGAGTCAACGTCTCGACCTAAATCATGTAGAAGGATGCCTGCGCGCTATAGCCCGTTGCCATTAGACAATCTGTTGGAATGCGTGATGTTTCAGTAGGCTATCCGAATAAAATGCAGCCCATGTCCTCTGAGATGTTTGTCGAATGGTGTGTTTAGATCATTTTTGTCGATGTTGTCTTGAGTATGTTTAATTACAATTATTTTGACACATTTAAGGTGTGAAACCGTCATCCTTACCATTAACGGCAGGAAAAAAAGCGCGCACAAAATTTTGATTTGGACCTTGGAAATCACACATACACAGACACACGCACATAATATTATATATATTATATGAACATATCAAATTATTTGGGCAAACCCTTCTCATTTCCCGAGAGACTCAAACGCTCATTAGTCTTTGTTGACAAGCATGCATTCAAGGAATCATTTGCATTCAAGGAAAAATTACATTGTTAGTGGATAGGCTATCATTAGTAGACACTTTTTGTCCTCACAAGTATTTAACAGTATGAAGTTGTGTTGTCTAAAAGTAAAACTGGACACAGGAGTTAATAAGCAGGTTGAAGTTTATTGTAATGAGTCTTGTCCTGGAGGCAGAAGTGAGCTATTTCCCCTTAGATAGACCAGCTGCAATGTCAAAATGTGTCTTAATTTAAGGTTAGACATTAGGGTTAGCAGTGTGGTTAGGGTTAAAATTAGATTTTATGACTTTATGGCTGTGCCAGCTAGGGACCACTCTGCAGAGCTTCCACCAAAACAAGATTCATGATGAAAAACGTTAAGCTGCAGATGAGACAGTTAAATGAATGTTGTAATGAAGGTGTTTTAACTGCATATTTTCATCATACTTGGTTTGTATCCAGTTGATCACCATGGGGTTCAATACCTTACTGACAGGGGAGGACTGGGACCAGAAATCGACCCTGGGATTTGTAACAAACTGGCCCATTTCTTTCCTCTAGGCCCCCAAACCAGCCTATTTATTTCATTAAGGCCCCCACACGATCCCATTTCTTTCCTTGAGGCCCCTATTATTTACCAAATAATGATAATTTTGCACCAAAAAATGTCTGCAATACCAGATGGCCAGTCTACCCCTGCTTACTAAATCACCAATTGATACAATTGAATGGAATGCAATATATCGAGGCTGCTATATAGCATTGCCCAGGGAGATGTGTTCTGTTGATTATGGAAATTGATAGCCTATTCATGATTCAGTGCATTTAATGAAATATTAAAAATTCAATGTAGACTAGTTGGTTCACCTTTTATAATGACATTCAGCATTCCACCTCAATCACCTTCAGTTGCACCTTGATAAACCTCATGGTAGGCGATGAAGGTGGCAAGGGAAGGTGATTGACGCGGTGGAATGCTGAATAAATGTTGCAGCTTAATGAATGTGTTTGAGGTAAAGGTAAAAACACAAGAAAGTATCTTGACTGTGTGTGAAATAGTTGGGCCCATCTTTGGTCTAATGAATTTAATTAGATAATGTTCGCATGACAGATTGTGTGCTGTCCAGCTCTATAGGGACTTCAACACGTGACGCAATGGGATTTGGACAGCATGGGTTGTGTGTGTGTGTCCCAAATTACACCCTATTCCCTATATAGTCCATTACTTTAGACCAGGGCCCCTGGGGATCTGGTCAAAACTTGTGCACTATGTAGGGAATATAGGATGTAGACCATGTCAGATTTTGTCCAACTTTCCTCAGAGTGATAAAAGATTGAGTGTCTGGTGAGTCCTTTAGAGTGACCCAGTCAGACCCATCCTACTTTTGCATTCATCATAACGCTCTCTCTGACAGCATTAGTTATGCTTTTGGAATTGTTTTGATATTTCATGCCTGTTCCATTATATATTTAACCTCGACTCGGGAGACGTGACATACATTGGTTCTTTTCGTGGGATGAATGATAATAAAATACCCATTAGGCTCTTATCACCCAGTTTAGTAAGTCAAGCAGTATCAAATTATACATGACTCTTGGGGGTGCCCAACGTCTCTTTTCGTTGTGCCCAACAACGATGATTTTGTTATATGGGTGCAATGATTTGTTATGTAGGTAATTAAAACCATGAAGTCAGGGTAACAAGTTATTGAGGTTAGTTTCATTTATCTGATAGTCTCTGCTGATTGGACCGTGATCTCATGAACTGAACACCAGAGACAGAATTAAAGTGCATACAATAAGGCCAAGTTACGGTCTTACCTAGTCTCGTTCACCCAGCCAGCTCCCTCTTGCCTAGGGATGTGGCTACTTTTTACCAGGCTTTTTGATAATGTCATTAAGATAGCCCTGAAATTAGTTTGACAATGCAAACAATACCATTTTAAGAATCTCCCTCACCACCTGCCTTACAGGAGGGAGGCTAATGTCCAACCAGGGGGGTACAAGTAAGACCCAAATGCAAACTGTGTCGAAGTAACAATGTTTATTACAGCAACAGGGGCAGGCAAACATCAAGGAAGGCAGGGGTTGATAATCCAGAGTAGTGGGGAAAAGGTATAGGATGGCAGGCAGGCTCAGGTCAGGCAGAGGTCGGTAATCCAGAGTAGTGGGGAAAAGGTACAGGATGGCAGGCAGGCTCAGGTCAGGCAGAGGTCGGTAATCCAGAGTAGTGGGGAAAAGGTACAGGATGGCAGGCAGGCTCAGGTCAGGCAGAGGTCGGTAATCCAGAGTAGTGGGGCAAAGGGGCAGGACAGCAGGCAGGCTCAGGGCGGGAGCAGAGGGAAAAATGCTGGTAGGCTTGACGAAACAAAACGAACTGGCAACAGACAAACAGAACAGAGGTATAAATACAAAGGGGGTAATGGGGAAGATAGGCGACACCTGGAGGGGGGTGGAGACGAACACAAAGACAGGTGAAACAGATCAGGGTGTGACAGTACCCCCCCCCCCCCCCCCCCCCCCCCTCCCCTCCCAGGGATGCCACCTGGCGTCCTACCTGGGCGCATACCTTGTTGAGCAGGGTGCCGGCGTTGGAACTCAGATGAGGCCTGGGTCCCTGGCAGGATGTCCCTAGCGGAGACCCAGGACCTCTCCTCTGGGCCATAACCCTCCCAGTCAACCAGGTACTGGAATCCCCTGCCCCGAGGTCAAAGTAGGTCCCGGCTTCCGGGAGTGTAGCCGCGGGGCTATTGCGGCGCACCAACCATCTGGCATGGTACATCCTGGTACATCTCAGAGGTCCTGGTACCCCGCTTGACTGGCGGAGAGGTCAGGGGCAATTTCCAAGCCCCCAGTAAGACGTCCTGGGGCAGGCAGAGCTGACTTCAGGCAATAATAAGTGTGGCAGAATGGGCTCCAGACCAGGATGGCACCAGTAGCCCAGTCAATAGATCGATTGTGTCGCTGGAACCAAGAGAATCCCAATTCCACGGGAACCTGCAGAGACTCAACTAGCAGGAATTGGATCGTCTCGCTGTGGTTCCCTGCCACTCGTAGGTTGATGGGGGTGGTATGGTGGGTGTCCCGGCCAAAAGAGCACCTGTACAGCGCTCTAACATCCATGGGAATGGAGAGGGGTTGAGTGGGGATAACCAGCTCGGACACCAGGGTAACATCCATGAGACTCATATCAGCCCCCGAGTCGATGAGTACCTGGAGAGACTTGGACTGGACTTGGACTTGGACTCCCCACAGCAGGATGGCATGGAGAGGGGGGCAAGTAACAATTATAACAATTATATTTAAGACCCACCAGAGTGCTCTCTTCAACGAATGAGCTAGGTCTCTTGAAGGGACAGGTAGACACAAAATGACCAGCAGTACCGCAATAAAGACAACTCTGGGTGTCAAGTCTGTGTACGCGGTCGGCTGGAGACAACCTAGCCCTGCATTGGCTCGGGAAGAGGTGAATCGGTAGTCTTCGGAGGCTCTTGGAGGAACTCGGGTAAGCTCGGATCCTCTCGGGGACATAGACGCCGGGAACATCCGGAGTTCATCAGATGCAAGGTGGGATCCTTGAGTGAGCAATTGGGACCGCTATCAGACCTCTTCTCACTCCTACGTTCCCGTATCTTATAGTCGATCCGGATGGTTAAGGTGATGAGTGAGTTGAGATCTGTCGGTAGTTCCCGGGCTGCAAGCTCGTCCTTTACTTCCTCCGATAATCCGTGCAGGAATGTGTCGAACAGCGCTTCCGGGATCCAGGCACCCTCCATTCTCTATGCTAGCGTGTGGAAATCCACTGCATAGTCTGCCACACTGAGGGAGTCCTGCCGAAGCTGGAGTAGCTTCCGGGCAGTCTCTCTCCCAGACTCCGGAGGCTCAAATCTTTTTCACCTCCACCACGAATCCCTCCAGACTAAAGCATATGGCCGACTGTTGTTCCCATACTGCCGTAGCCCAGGCGAGAGCCCTCCCGGACATCAGCGTGATGAGGTACGCTATCTTAGAGCGGTCCGAGGGGAAGGAGGAAGGCTGCAGCTCCATGACGAGGGAACACTGAGCAAGAAATGCCCGACAGGTGCCCGAGTCTACATCGAAGCGCTCCGGGGAGGTAAGGCAGGCTCAGGGTCAAGGCAGGCAGAAAGGTCAAAACCAGGAAAAACAGAAACAAATGAGAGACAGGCGCAGAGGTGAAAACCGCTGGTAGGCTTGACGAAACAAAACGAACCTGGCAACAGACAAACAGAAAACACAGGTATAAATACACAGGGGATAGTGGGGGAAGATGAGCGACACCTGGAAGGGTGTGGAGACAAGCACAAAGACAGGTGAAACTGATCAGTGCTTGACAACAGGAAGTACACAACGGCTTTAAGATGTGATCCTATAAATACCACAAAAAAGGGAGACTTCCCAATGCACTTGAACAAAACAGCTCGCTAGAGTAACATGCACTTACGCCACTGACTGCTGACTGAAACACAGTGTGTTTGTGTTCCAAATTACACCCCATTCTCTTTATAGTGCACTACCTTTGACCAGGGCTCTGACCAAAATAATAGGGTGACATTTGGGACACATACACAATGATAGTATATTTTGAACCAGCCCAGGTGTTAGGAGAGGAAGCTCAGCTCTGTATAGTAGAAACCTATCCAGATCACATGCCAGCCATGTCCCAATTGCATCTGCTAATTTATTGAATCAGCTCAATTAGCAGTTGATTCGATGAGTAAAGAGAGATGCAATGGAAGGGAATGAAAGTGAGAGACAGAGAGCGATAGATAGATTAATAGATAGATAGATACATAGATAGATACATTTTGAGAGCTCATAAACCACTGGGAACTGATTGAATCGATATTGTTTCCACATCATTTCAACAAAATAATTCAATATGATGTCGTTGCATCAACATGGAAAACTGATTGGATTTGCAACAAGCCATCAACGTAATGGAATTTCATATTTTTAACTTTTAACCTAAATTCAATGACATGGTGAAATGTTTTGTTGAATTGACGTTAGTTGATTACTCAACCAAAATTAAATCAAAACTAGACGTTGAAATTACATCTGTGCCCAGTGGGAAATTTGTTCTTAGGAGGTTAGTAGTTCTCGGTACATTGTAACAGGAAGCTTTTCACTCTGTCACTAGTTTTGCAGTGCAGTTGATTCATGGCATGCTGTAATATGATTGAGAGGAAAGTATTGCTCCCCAGTTTATAATTGACAATAGATTTATTTGAAACCATTACAGACTAATTGTAATGTAAGTAGCTGTAACTGGAGTCCTTTTTTCAGTTTGTCATAATAGTCACACTATTAGTCACACTATGATGTGAATGATTATCCCCCACTGAGCTAAAGGCAAATCTATGGCCACAGCCATCCTTCCAGCCATGCTCGCTGTTCTGCTCAAGATGATTTGAACCCTGCAATGTTTGGACACGCTGGTACAAGATTGATGGCAAACTGCAATATGTATTTCTCCATGGTATATTTTCATTAAATATTGTTGCACCTTTGACTGTAGTCTGTAATCTCTGTGTCAGTGATCTTTGTAGATAGGATCTTTTTTTATCCTTTTGGTTTCTTTACAGTAAAACAACTTGGCCTAGATATAGACTTTATTGTAATCTTTCTTACATTCACACTCATTCTTCTTATCTGCTTCATCGTTACTTGAGATCTGCTTTCTTTCATGACCAAAAAGCAGCTGGGGACCAGTAAGGAAAATTCCTTCTTGACAAGAGGAGATGGGAACATCCATTTTGTTTTTAGCAGAGGCTCTACCAAATATGCCATATCATATGTACTTGGGACATGATGATACAGCATTTCTGTTTCAGCTTCTCCTTAAAACATGATCTCCTCTTGAAGTGAAGAGCATCAGAGGTTTAGGGGTTACATGCAGTCTTTCACTCTTCAAAATCCACTTGATCAAGACCCTAGGTAGGAGATAGAAGGACACTTCAGGCAGGTACAGTGTCCTCCGTAATTATTGTTGTTTTGGCTCTGTACTCCAGCACTTTGGATTTGAAATGAAGACGCACAAATATTATACCCCCCAGACATGCAAACCTCTCACGATTACAATAACAGGAGAGGTTAGCATTTTTGGGGAATGATATTTGTGCTTTTGTAACTCATAATTATTCATGATTCAGTCAGGACTATCCGTAATCATAGTAGCATCCACCTTAATGCCATATCTAAAATTAAATCTAGAATCGGCTTCCTATTTCGCAACAAAGCCTCCTTCACTCACGCCGCCAAACATACCCTCGTAAAATTGACTATCCTACCGATCCTCGAATTCGGCCATTTACAAAGTAGCTTTCAATACTCGGCTCAGCAAACTGGATGCAGTCTATCACAGTGCCATCCTTTTTGTCACCAAAGCCCCTTATACCACCCACCACTGTGACCTGTATGCTCTAGTCGGCTGGCCCTCGCTACATATTTGTCACCAGACCCACTGGCTCCAGGTCATCTATAAGTCTTTGCTAGGTAAAGCTCCGCCTTATCTCAGCTCACTGGTCACGATAACAACACCCACCTTTAGCACGCGCTCCAGCAGGTATATTTCACTGATCATCCCCAAAGCCAACACCTCCTTTTGCCGCCTTTCCTTCCAGTTCTCTGCTGCCAATGACTGGAACGAATTGCAAAAATTGCAGAAGCTGGAGACATATTTTTATCACTAACTTTAAACATCAGCTATCTGAGCAGCTAACCGATCGCTGCAGTTGTACATACCCCATCTGTAAATAGCCCACCCAATCTACCTACCTCATCCCCATATTGTTTTTATTTACTTTTCTGTTCTCTTGCACACCAGTATTTCTACTTGCACATCACCATCTGTTCATCTATCACTCCAGTGTTAATTTGCTAAATTGTAATTACTTCGCTATTATGGCCTATTTATTGCCTTAAGGAATAATGGTCTGGGGCTGTTTTTCATGGCTTGGCTAGGCCCCTTACTTCCAGTGAAGGGAAATCTTAACGCTACAGCATTAAATGACATTCTAGACGATTCTGTGTTTCCAACTTTGTGGCAACAGTTTGGGGAAGGCCCTTTCCTGTTTCAGAATGACAATGTCCCCATGCACAAAGCGGGGTCCATACAGAAATTGTTTGTCGAGATCGGTGTGGAAGAACTTAACTGGCATGCACAGTTAATTCCCTTGTGGCTGAATGGAAGCAAGTCCCTGCAGTAATGTTCCAGCATCTAGTGGAAAGCCACCCAGACGAGTGGAGGCTGTTATAGCTGCAAAGGGGGGACGAACAGGTGACCACATACTTTTGGTCATGTAGTGTTGTTTTTGGGTGAACTTTTCTTTAATAGGCTAAATGTATTGTGTTTCAAAAGTGATATTGGATCGTGTTTGGTTGTCAAAGCAGCAAAATATCAACATTTGTAGGAGATTTATGTTCTGTTTGGATAGTTCCATCTCTGTTATGTGCCTTTTACTGAGGAGTGGCTTCCGTCTGGCCACTCTACCATAAAGGCCTGATTGGTGGAGTGCTGCAGAGATGGTTGTCCTTCTGGAAGGTTCTCCCATCTCCACAGAGGAACTCTGGAGCTCTTTCAGAGTGACCATCGAGTTCTTGGTCACCTCCCTGACCAAGGTCCTTCTCCCCCGATTGCTCAATTTGGCCGGGCGGCCAGCTATAGGAAGTGGTGGTTCCAAACTTCTTCCGGTTAAGAATGATGGAGGCCACTGTGTTTTTGGGGACCTTCAATGCTGTAGACATTTTTTGGTACCCTTCCCCAGATCTGTGCCTCACCACAATCCTGTCTCAGAGCTCTACGGACAACTCCTTCAACCTTATGGCTTGATTTTTGCTCTGACATGCACTGTCAACTGTCAACTCTTGTAATGTAACAAAATGTGGAAATAGTCAAGGAGTCTGAATACTTTCCGAATGCACTGTATGTAATGTGACTTAGTCTGGCTTTAATTCCAGTTTGTCTACAAATTAATAATTGATATGTTGCATTCATGTCTCCATCTCAATCAAAAGTTAATTAAGAGGACTAAATCAAATCAAACTTTAAATGCATTTAGTCCTATTCTTTAACTTTGATTTTTGGTTGAGATAGAGTTGTGAATCCAACATATTAATTATTAATTTATAGACAAACTGAAATTAAAGCAAGACTGCCATTGGCACAGATGGAACTATCCAAGCAGAAGATGAATCTCTTTCAAATGTTGATATTTTGGTACATTCACAACCAAACACAATCCAATTTCACTTTTGAAAAACAATACATTTTGCCTATTAAAGGAAAATTCCACCCAAAAACGATATTTTGGTATTTGTTTAATTAGTTCATTGTTGATATAGTCCCAAAATGATTTGCATATCAGCAATCACGTTTTCAAGATGTATAACTTTCAAAATACAGAAATACAGTCGATATTAACTGGAATTAATCAAATCAAATTTATTTATATAGCCCTTTGTACATCAGCTGATATCTCAAAGTGCTGTACAGAAACCCAGCCTAAAACCCCAAACAGCAAGCAATGCAGGTGTAGGAGCACGGACTAAGCCAGACTAAAGACTAAAGCCAGACTAAGTCATTGGCACAGATGGAACTATCCATCTGGAACTATCCAAGAAGAAGATACATCTTCAAATGTTGATATTTGGTGTGATAAAGTACGGTCATATTTAATTTGCTCTGTGAAACACCCTTTGGAATGACTTTCACAGCAATAGTGAATATATTGATTTTTAAGTGGAGATCGCTCAACAACCATTCTCACGATAGCACATTGGTAATAGTCAGTGACAATTATCAAAGCTAAGTAGGGCTTGGTTAAAACCCTGGATGGGAGACTAAAGCGTAGCTATGGATAGATCAGTTTTCCACTAGGATGTGCTGCCCAGCCTATATATTTTTTTCCTATATTGGAAATAACATTGAAGATCTGACGTTGTTTTAAAGGTACAAATTAAACATATTTTATACCAATTTTGTCTATGTTGAAATTTGGTTACGATAATAACATTATGTTGTGGTTGAAATTTCACCTTCAAAACAACAGTTTACGTTGTTGCCTTTTTTCAAATCCAATATTTTTTCCACGTCACAATACGCTGACAAAATACATTGAATCAACGTTGAGTGAACCATTGTGTGCCCATTGCGAAGGCCCTTATCCACCTGATTAGTTTCTACCTCGATGAAAGTCGAAACATTGCCGTGCTTTTCAGCTTCATGTACCGGGAAATTGAACTGGTCACAGTTGAATTGTTTACATTTTCAGTTGATTATTATGTCTGAATCTCAAAGGCTTTTGTCAGTCTGCAGACAAATAAGCCCAGAGACACCAGACAGTCCTTGTCTTCTGTGATTCCTGTTCGTAACACAACCCAGTAAGACCATTTCACTGTTAAAGAAAAGTTTAAGAGGCGAGATGGTGATTATCACAGAAATGACGGTTGAGCAGACAAGTAGCTTTTGTCCTCAGAACTCATTTGAGAAAGTAAGCAGTGCCATCAATAACCCAGACAAACACATTCCCTAGATAACATTGTTTTCTGCATTAATGGCTTCGGCTGACATCGTTACTGTAATTATCTGATAGTTTTGTTCCTTCATTTATTTTCAGGCATACTCAACATAATAAACTCTGCTTGTTGATAAGATCCAAATTGAAAGCGGAAGAAGAATCAAGACCAATGATTGCAGTTGAATAAATTAATTTAGAAAGTAATTACGTAGTTTGGTTAATTCTGTATATCTTCTCTGGCAGCTTTGCTGTGTGATGGGCTGAATAATATTAGGGATATTCCTCTGTTCTTCTCAGTCCTCAAACATGTCTTCAGTTTCTCAAACAGCTACCAGCTGCCAACCTGACTGGCTGACAGTGGACTGAAGGACTCAAGGACATTCAGAGACTTGTCCCGAAGCCATTCCTATGTTGTCTTGGCTGTATGCTTTGGGTCGTTGTCCTATTGGAAGTTGAACCTTCGCCCCAGTCTGAGGTCCTGACCGCTCTGGAGCATGTTTTCATTAAGAATCTATCTCTGTACTTTGCTCCAATCATATTTCCCCCGATCCTGACTAGTCTCCCAGTCCCTGCCGCTGAAAAACATCCCACAGCATGATGCTGCCACCACCATGCTTCACAGTAGGGATGGTGCCAGGTTTCCTTCAGACGTGACGCTTGGCATTCAGACCAGAGAATTTTGTTTCTCATGGTCGGAGAGTCTTTAGGTGCCTTTTGGAAAACTCCAAGTGGACTGTCATCTGCCTTTTACTGAGGAGTGGCTTCCGTCCGGCCACTCTACCATAAAGGCCTGATTGGTGGAGTGCTGCATAGATGGCTGTCCTTATGGAAGGTTCTCCCATCTCCACAGAGGAATTCTGGAGCTCTTTCAAAGTGACCATCGGGTTTTTGGTCACCTCCCTGACCAAGGCCCTTCTCCCCCGATTGTTCAGTTTGGCCAGGCGGCCAGCTTTAGGAAGAGTATTGGTGGTTCCAAACTTCCATTTAAGAATGATGGAGGCCTCCGTGTTCTTGGGGACCTTCAATGCTGCAGTCATTTTGGTACACTTCCCCAGATCTGTGCCTTGACATAATCCTGTCTCAGAGCTCTATGGACAATTCCTTCAACCTCATGACTTGATTTTTGCTTTGACATGCACTGTCAACTATCAAAACGAGGAAGTGGTCAAGTGGTCTGTATATGTAATGTGCAGCTGCTGTAACTTGTAACTTCGATGAGGGGAGGCAGTGATACCCCCCCCCCCCCCCCATCGCCTCCCTCTCTCTCTCTCTCTCTCTCTCTCTCTCTCTCGCTCTTTCTCGTACCTTATAGGGAGAGCTCAGTCTCACAACCACTCATGTTTGCTACTTCAATCACTACGTTGTTGCCAGAAAAATTATAGATATGCCTGGCTGACACTCTACCAAAAAAATTACAATGCCAAACGTTTATGCTTACATGTATTATTTATGTATCTTTTGCAACCTCATGTAAGCCCTCAAATAGCCCTATTGTCCATGGAATATTTGAGCCATGAAGACATTTGTCACCAATAACTGACGGTTATCATCTAATGTTACAATCTTATGTCACATCAGTGAAATCTTAGGTTTATTCTATACAGCAGTGCTGCCAAGTGTTCAACAGGCTGCGGCAGCATAGTGTTTCCTAAACTCTACTCAGGCGTGTGATAATAAATTCAGACCCTAACCTCAGTTATTTATTCAAGCATGCTAAATAGTGTTAATTAGAATTTAATGGCTGTTTGTCATGAGGAAGCACACAGGCACTGGGTTGTCGAGCACTGCCTGTATACCTAACCGGGAGCCTGAAGCTGGCTGTCTGGGGAGGGAGGGAGGTAGGGGGGGAGGGAGAGAGAGAGGGAGAGAAAGAGAGAAAGCGAGAGAAAGAGATAGATAGAGAGAGAGAACAGCACTTTACAGTAGCAGCCTTTGCCTCAAACTACAACAGTTTTTATCATTCCCATGTTAGTCTCTCTCAAATATCTTCAATATGGACCACAGATGCTGGTGGTTACTTACCGATAAGGGAATATACTTTAGAGTATGTCTGTAATGCCTTTTGGATTACTTCATCGCCTACATACGCTCACTAATGCCGCTCATTTCATTTAAAAACTACTTGAGCCATTTCTCCCCACTCTCACTCTTGATATGCGTCATCAGAGGAAAAAAGTCTATGTTGAAATCCTGGTCCTGTGCCATAGTCCTGTGCCATATTATACACTCACAGTCCCTCCTCCCCCATTAGATGTGGCCATTAGGCATCATGCTAAAGCAGGAGGGGAGGTCTGATAGGTCTGTTGTCAGAGCTAAGCTATAGAGCAGACCCCTGCACACTCTCTGCCCCTCACTGGGCTGTCATTTGTCAATGTAAAACTCACTACCACTGACCCTGCCTATGTCTGTAGTGAACCTCAGCACTGACGTAGAGTATGTGACCTTTGCTAGGTAGGGAGAATTCCGGGCAGTATACTGTAGGTAATGAGTGAGATTTTTTATCAAATGGCAGATTAAGCAGGTTACTATATAAAGACGTGTGCATTCTGCGGTCTCCCTGGAACTGCAAAGCAAACTATTATCAAAACAAAAGTATCTACAGGGATGAGATCTTGCGGGTGTGTGGGTATTCCATGTGGAAGGTTACAACTGAGCGATTTAGCACATTTGATGGAGAGATCACTCTCCTCCCCTGTTCCCCAGACCTCTCTTTTGCACAATTTGTCTTTGGCTGTGGAAATTGATTTTAATTGTGTGTTAAAAAGGGATTTAATAAATCAGAAGATGTTAATGAGTATGTCCAATCCACAGAAGACCGGATGGCTCTCCTCATTATTTACCTTTGCCCCCCTCTACCCTAGCCTGGTTGCAAGTCTGTCTCTGTTATTTTGCCAACTCATTGTATTGTCATTGCGAATTGACAATTTCCCCCTCTACAAATCACAGTCACAAATCACAGAGTCAGAGCACATTCATACAAAATGTTCTGTATCCTACATATTACACCCTGTTTGTGTGGAATTCAATACATGTACAGTGAACATGTGAACCAGACCCAAGTGCTCGTTCTACTCTGTGTTGAGAAGAAAAGAACATACCCAGCAAACCAAAATTGGTTTTGTGAAAGTTCCCAGAACATTCGTTAGGCGCAGCAAATGTTCTCATAACATAAAAACTGTCCAGTTGAGTACAGAATGTTGGTATAAAATATTTGCCTGATGTTGCAAAAACTTTCCTAGAACGCATTTAATGTGTTATTTAAAGGTTCCCAGAATGTTTCATTATGTTGTGGGAACAATCTGGTGAGAACACTGTTGGGACATCAAAAAACATATGTTCACAAAAGCAAAAAATATTATCTTTAAACAAATATGCTATGAATGTCATAAAATCTGACTTATTTGGAAATTGTGGAACATTGTGCAAAATTGTGGAGATGTTCTATGCAACCTTTGTGAATATGAAAATGAGGAAAATGATGACGGAGCTAACTGAAGAGTCAGATCACAGTAAAGGTCCAGGACGGTGGAGCGACAGACAGAGAGAGAATGAGAGCCAGGCAGAGCAGTTTTCCTGAAGAGAGCTGCATTTTATTATAAGGAGATTACTGTATGTTCCTGATTAAAAGGGATTTACAGTATGTCTATGGGTTCTGAGTAGCCCAGATGCAGAGGGTCCGGACATTATCAGGGGTGCTGAGTTTCCCCCTAATGGCTTGTGAGGAGTTCTTTCTGGGCCAATTCTCGATTTATGCACCACAGTATGATCAAGGCCAAGGTTTCTAACAACAGAAAAATGTACTGAGAACTGCCATGTACCATCCACACACAAAAAAAATGTTTTTTCCCTCACTTTTTCTAGTCTTTACTATGGTGAACTCCATTATAAAGAAGAGACTGAATACAAAGTGAATCTCCCAAAGCTCTTCACATATTATTGAGCTCTATTTATATGAATCTATCTTTATTTGTTTGTAAATCTTCTCCAACTTCTGGTTTTACATCTGATGATAGGGACCAACAAAAGTCAGACGGATATACTGAATATACAGTACCAGTCAAATGTTTGGACACACCTAAGGTTTTTCTTTATTTTTACTATTTTCCTCATGGTGTAAAAATAGTGAAGACATCAAAACTATGAAATAACACATGGAATCATGTGGTAACCAAAAAAGTGTTAAACAAATCAAAATATATTTTATATTTGAGATTCTTCAAAGTAGCCACCCTTTTCCTTGATGACAGCTTTGCACACTCTTGCCATTCTCTCAACCAGCTTCATGAGGTAGTCACCTGGAATGCATTTCAATTAACAGGTGTGCCTTGTTAAAAGTTAATTTGTGGAATTTCTTTCCTTCTTAATGTGTTTTGACCCAATTGTGACAAGGTAGGGGTGGTATACAGGAGATAGCCCTATTTGGTAAAAGACTAAGTCCATATTATGACAAGAACAGCTCAAATAAGCAAAGAGAAACTACAGTCCATCATTACTTTAAGACATGAAGGTCAGTAAATCCAGAAAATGTTCTTAATGTGCAGTCGCAAAAAACATCAAGTGCTATGATGAAACTGGCACTCATGAGGACCGCCACAGGAAAGGAAGACCCAGAGTTCCCTCTGCTGCAGAGAATAAGTTCATTAGAGTTACCAGCCTCAGAAATCAGCAATTAACTAAACCTCAGATTGTAGCCCAAATAAATGCTTCACAGAATTCAAGTAACAGACACATCTCTGACACATCTCAACATCAACTGTTCAGAAGAGACTGCGTGAATCAGGCCTTCATGGTCAAATTGCTGCAAAGAAACCACTACTAAAGGACATCAATAAGAGGAAGAGACTTAGTTGGGCCAAGAAACACACGCAATGGACATTAGACCGGTGGAAATCTGTCCCTTGGTCTGAGGAGTACAAATGTGCGATTTTTGGTTCCAACCGCCATGTGTTTGTGAGACGCAGAGTAGGTGAACAGATTATCTCTGCATGTGTGGTTCCCACTGTGAAATATGGAGGAGAAGGTGTAATTGTGTGTGGGTGGTTTACTGGTAACACTGTCAGTGATTTATTTAGAATTCAAGGCACACTTAACCAGCATGGCTACCACAGCATTCTGCAGCGATACGCCATCCCATCTGGTTTACACTTAGTGGGACTGTCATTTGTTTTTCAACAGGACAATGACGCAAAACACACCTCCAGGCTGTGTAAGGGTTATTTGATCAAGAAGGAGAGTGATGGAGTGCTGCATCAGATTACCTGTCCTCCACAATCACCGACCACAACCCAATTGAGATGGTTTGGGATGAGTTGGACCGCTGAGTGAAGGATAAGCAGCCAACAAGTGCTCAGCATATGCTGGAACTCCTTCAAGACTGTTAGAAAAGCATTCCAGGTGAAGCTGTTTGAGAGAATGCCAAGAGTGTGCAAAGCTGTCATCAAGGCAAAGGGTGGCTACTTTGAAGAATCTAAAATATATTTTTGATTTGTTATTTCATATTTCATTTCACTATTGTTCTACAATGTAGAAAATAGTCCAAATAAAGAAAAACCCTTGAATGAGGTGTGTCCAAATGCTTGATTGTGTAAATGAGGTATTGAATGTATAGAGTAATTAGATTTAAAGGAAATCACTCAGAATACATTACAGAATAGTGTAAATATGTCAGGTGTTTGGTTAATGCCCCTATTTGCAGTCACTATTAATTACTCATTAGGACATAGTTAGTATTTACATTTTCATCATCAGAGTGTCCCAAATGGCATCATATTCTCCATATTGTGCACTACTTTTGACCAGGGCCCATATGGTGTGTCTCCATACACTCGGCTGTAAACAAATGTAGTCCAATGAAATGAACCAGGGTGAACACCTGAAAACCCATTTTCAGTAAGTATTAGCTGTGACAAGCTCCAAACCCAAACAATGCAGTAATTAATGTAGGACTAAAACTAACATAAGGTAGAACAAAAACACGCAATAAATAGAAATAAGAGGAACACGAGAAAGTAAGGAAGCATACTATACATATATGGTCAGTCAGATCTTGTAGCCTATTTACAATGTGCGGTGATATTGGAGTAATAGAGGTAGATACAGTATGTGTACAGTATGTAAGGTGACTAGGCATCAGGATATATGAAAAACAGAGTAGCAGCAAACTATATGATGATTGTATGTGAGTGGGTGTGGGTAGAGTCAGTATAAATGTATGTGCATATTATGTGTGTGTGAGTAAATGATGAAGTGGGTGTTTGTGCATGTGTGTTGGAGTATCAGTGTGAGTGTGTAGGGTCCTGTGACTGCATAGAGACAGTGCAAAAAAGTAAATTCAAGGGTCCTGTCGTGAAAGGTGCTGGCCTAGCCCAGGCTGTGGTTGAGCATAGACTAACCTATGCTCCATTTCATGACTCTAATAGAGAACTCCAACGGTTGAGACACCCATTCCTCAATGAGATATTAACAGTGAAAACATTTGACCTGATGGAGTCCTGTAAGAAATGAAAAGCTCATTTATTCCTGTGTAGCGATGAGGAGAAGTGGGCCGTAGGAGAGAGAGAGAGAGAGAGAGACGGAGAGAGTGAAAACAGTGAGGGCAGAGAAGGTGCCATGGTAATGGAAGCCATGAACTCAGCGTTTCAACATCCAGTATGGTACTCTGCAAATGTCCTCTGGAAGTAGATAATATAGGAAGGGATGGAGGGATGAGGGTATGAAAAGAGCTGAGATCAAACATAAGCAGCCTGGTGTTGTTGTGTTGTGGAGTAAAGGCTCTTAGATTCTCAGACACTGGCTCTCTGTGTGTAGAGTCGGGAAAGCTCACACAACTCAATTAGGTGACATTTTTCTCTCCCATTGCAGTTCTCTGGAGGTTAGCGCAATGGAATGATTTACTTTGTCACTTTCACTTGTCATTGATCTTGTTTGAATTCAATAGTACTTAAAGGAAGAATCGTTGGTTGTCTGAAAGTCATTTCTAATGAACGTTATTGACTTTATCTGGCATTACTTTATAACACTGATCTTAGAAGAACAGAGCTTGAGGGATCTCTCTAAATACTCCCTCTTTCTAGTCCTGAAGAATGGGAATTTGAGGAACTCACTGGCATTCATACTTTTCACATGATATCTGTGTAATACACCATATGTGAACTGATTGCCCCCATCTATCTTCAGAGCTCGTGCTGCTAGGCAACCTAAACTGGAACATGCTTAACACCCCAGCCATCCTACAATCTAAGCTTGATGGCCTCATTCTCACACAAATGATCAATGAACCTACCAGGTACCACCCCATTGCCGTAAACATGGGCACCTTCATAGATATCATCCTAACCAACTTGCCTTCTAAATACACCTCTGCTGTTTTCGACCAAAATCTCAGCGATCACTGCCTCATTGCCTGCATCCGTAATGGGTCAACAACCTCCACTCATCACTATCAAACGCTCCCTGAAACACTTCAGCGAGCAGGCCTTTCTAATCGACCTGGCCGGGGTATCCTGGAAGGATATTGACCTCATCCCGTCAGTAGAAGATGCCTGGTTATTTAAAAAAAATGCCTTCCTCACCATCTTAAATAAGCATGCCCCATTCAAGAAATGTAGAACCAGGAACAGATATAGCCCTTGGTTCTCTCCAGACCTGACTGCCCTTAACCAACACAAAAACATCCTATGGCGTTCTGCATTAGCATCGAACAGCCCCCGTGATATGCAACTTTTCAGGGAAGCTAGAAACCAATATACACAGGCAGTTAGAAAAGCCAAGGCTAGCTTTTTCAAGCAGAAATTTGCTTCCTGTAACACAAACTCAAAAAAGTTCTGGGACACTGCAAAGTCCAGAGAATAAGATCACCTCCCCCCAGCTGCCCACTGCACTCAGGATAGGAAACACTGTCACCACCGATAAATCCACTATAATTGAGAATTTCAATAAGCATTTTTCTACAGCTGGCCATGCTTTCCACCTGGCTACCCCTACCCCGGTCAACAGTACTGCACCCCCCACAGCAACTCGCCCAAGCCTTCCCCATTTCTGCTTTTCCCAAATCCAGTCAGCTGATGTTCTGAAAGAGCTGCAAAATCTGGACTCCTACAAATCAGACAATCTGGACCCTTTCTTTCTAAAATTATCTGCCGAAATTGTTGTCGTATGAGATTCCCAAAGATTGGAAAGCAGCTGCGGTCATCCCCCTCTTCAAAGGTGGCAACACTCTTGACCCAAATTGCTACAGACCTATATCTATCCTAACCTGCCTTTCTAAGGTCTTCGAAAGCCAAGTCAACAAACAGATTACCAACCATTTAGAATCCCACCATACCTTCACCGCTATGCAATCAGGTTTCAGAGCTGGTCATGGGTGCACCTCAGCCACGCTCAAGGTCCTAAACGATATCTTAACGATCGATAAGAAACAATACTGTGCAGCCGTATTCATTGATCTGGCCAAGGTTTTCGACTCTGTCAATCACCACATCCTCATCGGCAGACTCGATAGCCTTAGTTTCTCAAATGATTGCCTTGCCTGGTTCACCAACTACTTCTCTGATAGAGTTCAGTGTGTCAAATCGGAGGGCCTGTTGTCCGGGCCTCTGGCAGTCTCTATAGTCCACTCTTTTCAGCTTCAACTGATTTTGGTTAAATCTTCAAATTAAAACTTGTATTTATTTTGGTGTTCAGAAGTGCAATGGTTTCACAGTATTTTAGAAGGGGATTGAGAAAATGTTTTTTCTCTTATACACATGGATTGGTTGTACAGGTAGTGTACAGGCAGGCTACTGTATGTTGGCATATTCATCATAATTATGAATATTTGTCCGGGCCTCTGGTCTGGCAGTCTCTATGCCTCAGGGTTCAATTCTTGGACGACTCTCTTCTCTGTATACATCAATGATGTCGCTCTTGCTGCTGGTGAGTCTCTGATCCACCTCTATGCAGACGACACCATTCTGTATACTTCTGGCTCTTCTTTGGACACTGTGTTAATAATCCACCAGACGAGCTTCAATGCTATACAACACTCCTTCTGTGGCCTCCAATTGCTCTTAAATACAAGTAAAACTAAATGCATGCTCTTCAACCGATCGCTGCCTGCACCTGCCCGCCCGTCCAACATCACTACTCTGGGCGGTTCTGACTTAGAATATGTGGACAACTACAAATACCTAGGCGTCTGGTTAGACTGTGAACTCTCCTTCCAGACTCACATCAAACACCTCCAATCCAAAGTTAAATCTAGAATTGGCTTCCTATTTCGCAACAAAGCCTCCTTCACTCATGCTGCCAAACATACCCTTGTAAAACTGACCGTCCTACCAATCCTCGACTTCGGCGATGTCATTTACATTTCCGTTTTGTAGCAGCACCCACCTGTAGCACGTGCTCCAGCAGGTATATCTCTCTGGTCACCTCCAAAACCAATTCTTCCTTTGGCCGCCTCTCCTTTCAGTTCTCTGCTGCCAATGACTGGAACGAACTGCAAAAATCTCTGAAACTGGAAACACTTATCCCCCTCACTAGCTTTAAGCACCAGCTGTCAGAGCAGCTCACAGATTACTGCACCTGTACATAGCCCATCTATAATTTAGCCCAAATAACTACCTCTCCCCCTACTGTATTTATTTATTTATTTTGCTCCTTTGCACCCCATTATTTCTATCTCTGCCTTGCACATTCTTCCACTGCAAATCTACCATTCCAGTGTTTTACTTGCTATATTGTATATACTTCGCCACCATGGCCTTTGTTTTGCCTTTACCTCCCTTATCTCACCTCATTTGCTCACATTTTGCTGTATTATTGACTGTATGTTTGTTTTACTCCATGTGTAACTCTGTGTTGTTGTATGTGTCGAACTGCTTTACTTTATCTTGGCCAGGTCGCAATTGTAAATTAGAACTTGTTCTCAACTTGCCTACCTGGTCAAATAAATGTGAAATAAATAAATAAATAAAAATACTGAAGATAGATTTAATATCTCAGGTATTGGGTGTTGTTGAGTGTTGTTGAGGGACAGTAGCCTGCCTAGATATGGAGCCACCCTCTCCAATGTTTTTTGGTTAATAGAGAACCTCTGAACTCAATTGGTTTGCTTCGGAGCCTTATATTTCTTTATATGAGCCCCCTTCAAAATAGGGCTCTGGTTTGCTTGATTTGTGCTCTGTAACACTGGAGGCCAATGGAGCCTCTCTGCCCAAGGCGCTACAAGCTAATGCAATTGTTCTGCTGCCGTTTATAGACAGACAATGCACTTGAAGCTGAAAGGAAAAACCTATAGGTTCACATAATTAATTTGCCCTTGAATAATGACATGATGCCGCACATAGACGTTTCTCCTGACATAGAACTTGATCTGTTTTTCTCTTTCTACCCCTCAGCCGCTTCCCGCAAGCACAGTGCCTCCCACTGGCGGATGCAGGACATTGCACAGGAGTCTGTTGACAGCTCAGATGAGGAGTTTTTCGATGCCAGAGGTTAGTTTCATTTTTTCCTTTGATAACACCCAGAGAGCTTAGTTCAACTCTCTCTCCCTTTCCTGTCTTTCTTCCTCTCTCATCTTCCCCTTATCTCTCTTCCTTTGTGAGCACCCTGAAAAGTGCCTTATCCTATCACATGGGTGCGATTGGGCTTACATGCCTGCCAGGCTAATATATTCTCAGTCTTCCTCACAGGTCTTTTGAACAGTGAAAGGGGAAATCATTTGAACTGTAATGCTAGAATCACCAGGGAATTTGCATGCAGCTTGGGATGTGGTCAGGGGAGCTATTTAACGTGAGTCAATGATTTCTGTTTTGATTGATTGGAGAGAAGTCTATCTCCAGGCTAAGAGAGAGGCTGATTGCTAATGCTAGACCCCCGGTGGGAAGATAGAGGCGAAGGAAGGTGACTCAGTTGTATAACAGTAATGGTTGCTGATCTCTGTGGAGTGGATTCCCTACAGGAACGCCGTAGTAACAGGTGTGTTGTTGCTCTTAACACCAGGCTTTCACACAGTAAGCGCATTGGTGAAAATCGTAGGTGGTCTGGAACTATTGTCCCTGTCTGAAATGGAGAGCATCTGTTGCATGTTGCTTGTATGCTCTGTCCTGACAGCTTTGTCCAACCAAATGTATTTTTCCTTGTTAACTAATTTCCCTCTAGATCAATACATCTCCAGTCCTTAGTTGTACCTATGTAGTGCACTATATAGGGAATATGGCGTCATTTGGAACACCTCCATGGAACCTGAGGAAGATAAATCATGTCCTGGATGCGACCCAAGACCCTCTCTGTACCTCTTTTGGAAACGCTAGGGACAAATGTAATCGGTGCTTGTGCCGGTTTATCATTTTTAAACACAGAGGATATTTCTCTTGGTGAGGTCATCCTGGCAGTCTCCATCTGCTGTGTCTGTAGTCTAAGAATAGCGCTGTGATTAAGCAGATAATCATCATTAGAGGTGGTAGTTAAAGTGTAAAATATGATAAACGCTTAGGAAGGGAGAGGCTTTACAGGAAAGGAAATCCTCATGGAGCACAACACACACACATGCACACGCACACACGCACGCACATGCACACGCACACATACACACACACACACACACACACACACACACATGGATCACCACGTCATCACATCAGTAGCATGGGCCTTTAACCGTATTTTACTATATCAGCCAGGGAAATGCCTCCTCATGCATGCCTTGTTTATGATCAATCATTTATATGGTTGTATCTGTCGTTTAGGAATAGTGGTAGCATTATTCAGCAGGTTTCAGTTGGTTTGTTCCTATAAAGGATTCTATGTTCCCAGGGAGATAAGCTATCACGCCCACTGGGGTAACTGAAAATGTTAATTATGCAGTCTTTGCTTCAAGCGCTTTTCTTTTAGAGAGATGGATAAGGGAGATTACGTCAAACCAATTCTACAGTATCTTAACACATTTAATCCAAATGTATTATTAACTTGCCTAGTTAAAAAAACAAAAAAAAACATCACATTTCTGTCATCTTGTGTAACACAATGACCAAAATAGCAGCACATTATTCAAATAAACAGATTTATCTAGCCTCAACACAGTTCCACTTCTCCTGGTGTACACTGCACAGCTTGCCTCAGTGACAGACAACAGAGACCACACTCCTCGTGTCAAGGCTCAGAAGAAGACCCAGACAGTTTCGAAGTAACAAAAGTTTATGACAAAAACAGGGGGGCAGGCAAACGACAGGTCAAGGACAGGCAGAGGTCGGTAGTCCAGAGCAGAGTCCGAAAGGTACAGAATGGCAGGCAGGCAGGGTCAGGGCAGGCAGAGGTCAGTAATCCAGAGCAGAGTCAGAAAGGTACAGAACGGCAGGCAGGCAGGGTCAGGGCAGGCAGAGGTCAGTAATCCAGAGCAGAGTCCGAAAGGTACAGAACGGCAGGCAGGCTCAGGGTCAGGGCAGGCAGAATGGTCAAACCGGCAAAGCTGGAGACAGACAGGAGCTCGTCCTCATCTTGGAGGGTGGTCCAAGTGATTAGCCAAGCAAGGGAAGTTTGCAAAGTAAGCCCCTCAGCCCTTGTTTTTGATTGAGTTTGCGAGTGTACAATTATGTTCACTTCGTGGCCTGAAACTCCCCATAATTCAAATGGCTACGATTGTACATCCGCTAAGAAAAGTCAGCCAAAAATGTAAACTTCAAGGTCAATATGGAGTCAACATACAAGTGGAAGTAAAAACGAATGTAAATTAAGTTAGAAATTGTGCTACTAACGCACGACGGCACAAACAGGTCTTGTAAAATGAATGATGTTTTTGTTTGGTTTGGTGCTTTTGGAAGTTGTAGAAATAAAACGTGTTCCTTCTTCAGAAGTTACAGCTAGGCAGGCTAACGTTATTTAGCTATTAAATCTGCTAGCTATCATACAGTAGGCTTATATTAATAATGATATATTTAATTTAAGTAGACATGCAATCATAATTGACTGGTAGCGTATACAAAGCAACCACAAGCTACCGGTGGCTGAAAACACAATCATCGTGGGATGAACGAGTGACGAATTTCTGGGCAAGGGCAGTCCATTTAAAAATCATTCCTTCCTCCCTCGCCCTGCAAGTGTATGCTCGTCAGACGCCATGATACGTCATCAGGAATGTCTGCTTACAGTTTTTTTTTTATCACTTTGGCAATAATTTCAGAACCTTGATGTCATTTTTCACAACTCTAGACACAAAACTCACAACCGATGATCAAAATGCACATTTTTCACAACTCTAACACTTTTCCCAATAGCTTGGATACAATACACATAAAGCTAAGATAATTTGTTCATTGAACTAAAATCACCTGTTCAAAATGACACAACATAACATCAAAGTATTACCATTTCAAAATGCAATTCACACATGACATCTGAGATGACTGTCTATTCATTTCATTACAATGATCTAACTATCAGTTGATACAACTGCTCAAAATGATAAGTAACTGTTGCATTACTCTTTATGCATAGTTTTATGGAAACTGACGATCAATATTCCATGTTTAGATCATGAAAGTTTTAGGATAACGAGATCCATTGACACCAATTACCGTGGAACATGAACCAATTGGACTACATTATCTATGGCTGTAATATTTCATCATCATTCTTTATCAGACACTGTTTCTATGGTCCCATGTACCACTTTTCCGGACCACGTTTTCAGATTTGACATTACGGTACACTCACCGGTTTATTAGGTACACCTATCTAGTACTGGATAGGACTCCCGTTTGCCTCCACAACAGCCTTAATTAGTCACGGTGTTGTACGTTAAGAGATGCCCTTCTGCACACCATTTTTGGCCTTTCTGTTATCTTGAATGAGTCTGGACATTCTCCTCTGACCTCTCTCATTTACAAGGGGGTTTTGCCCACAGAACTGCCTCTCACTGAATGTGTTTTGTTTATCACACCATTCTCTGTAAACTCTAGAGACTGTAGTGCGTAAAAATCCCAGGAGGGCAGCTGTTTCTGAGATGCTAGAACCACCATGTGTGGCACCAACAATCATACCACGGTCAAAGTTGCTTAGATTACGCATCTTGCCCATTCTGATGTTTGGTCGCACAAAAACTCTCTAAAAAAAAAAAAAAAAAAAAAGCTCTCTACTCTATATACCCTATATATTGAGTTACAGGCAGTCAAATGATTCTCTGTTCAAAGGAGCAGAGTGTGTACCTGTGTATGTGTACCTAATAAAGTGGCCGGTAAGTGTATGTATGCAGGCCCTTATAATTGCTTTTCCAATACTGCCAGCTCGTTAGTGATGATTGATTTCACATTGTGGTACATAGTGAGTACATAGTGAAATGAGTGGTATCCACCTACAACAACATAGCGAAAACATGGAGCCGGCAGGTGATCCAGTCATAAGAGAGGTCAAGCAGTGGGAGGAGGAAGACGAGGAAGACGTGGTAGTCAAAGGAATGGCAGGGGATAAGCACCCCTTCTGAGAGGTGGTCGTGGGCCTCGTTTGAGAGGTGTGGGGGAACGTGGTAGAGGGCAAGGCCACGGACCAAGACAGCGGCAGCAACAGCAAAGACTGTCCAATGAAATACGAGCAATAGTTGTAGGCCATGACGTAAATCATGGCACGACAATGACTGAGGCAGCTACAATGATTCAACCAAACCTCAGAAGATCAACAGTGGCCTCAATCATCAGAACTTTCCGCAATGAGAACCAGTAAGTCTTCAGCATGAACTAAACATTAGGCTACTCTCAATTGTCAAATTACTGTATACTGCATGCCAATGTGTACCACAGAGTAGGTGATGTGACTAAATGTGTTCTTACTGTAATTTTCCCTGCAGAATTGAGACTAGGCCGGATAGGAGAGGCAGAGGCAAAATTCTGACTGACCAACAAGAACGGGCTGTGGTCAATTTGGTTCGGGACAGAAATGATATTCGCCTTACAGAAATTTAGCAGCACATCTTGGACAATGACGACATGTTCAACAATGTGGAAGCCATAAGTTTGCCGACTATTGCACACATGCTGAAAAGGCACTAGGTGTCTCTAAAACAGCTATACCATGTGCCTTTAGAAAGAAATGCAGACAGAGTGAAGCAACTGAGGACTGAGTATGTTCAGGTATGTTCAGTTTCAAGATGCCTGTTGTGAAAAATTCCCCAAAAATTCTACATCATTGTAACCAGTAATTCTCTTTCCAAACTGGAGCTGGATGCTGACGAAAACCATCACAAATTCCTATTTTTGGATGAGGCAGGCTTCAACCTGGCCAAGACAAGGAGGAGAGGTCGGAATTTCATTGGCCAGTACCTGGACAATGTGTGGTGGTGGGACACATACCTCTTATTGGATTAAATAATGCAGCTCTCCTTGTACCCTTCCTTAATGAGCTAAATCAGGTCTGTAGAGCTGATGATGTGACCTATGTCATTGTGTGGGATAATGTCAGATTCCACCATGATCAAATGGTGCAAGCATGGTTTCAGGCCCATCCACAATTTACCAGCCTGTACCTACCCTCATACTCTACTTTCCTTAAACCGATTGAGGATTTTTTTCTCCACATAGAGGTGGAAGGTATATGATAGGCGCCCGCACAAACAAGCCACCCTTCTCCAACCATGGATGACGCATGCAATGACATCACTGCAGACCAGTGTCAGGCCTGGATTCGCCAAAGCCAAAGATTCTTCCCAAGATGTTTGGCTAATGAAAACATCCATTGTGATGTAGATGAGAACCTGTGGCCAAATTGACAAGACAGGGTTGATGGGAATATAGTACAGTAATCAATCCTTTGTTTTGCTTTTTACAATAAGCCAGGTGAGGAACACTGCAGTTGACATTTTACTGTAGTTTTTTCCTTTTTTGGAGCTAATTATTTTTGCTTTTATTCAAAGGAACCTATGTTGTGATTTTATTGTATTTCATCAATACATTTCATATTTTGTTCAATGATTCCACTGTGTCTGTAGTATTCTCTCTACTAGTCCTTTTACAGTGATGTATTTACTTGTAGTAGCATAATGAAACATGTATCACATATTTTGTACTACAATATTTAATGATTGTACGAACAACTACACACTGAAACTATCGGTATCTTGTGTGTGGGTGATCTAAATGAATGTTCCTATGGTTTTTTATGATAAATGAGTTATTTGAACCAATGTTTCTGCGAGTGCAAGGTTTCTTTAAAGATATGAATGCACAATGCAATGTTTTGAACATCGGACAGCCTGTTTTACAAGTGATGGGCATTTTGAGTTTTGTGTCTAGAGTTTTGGAAAATTACCACAAGGTTCATAAATGAGTGCCAAAGGGGTTGTAAAAAAGGGTCATTTGAGGGCTGAGGGGATAGGGTGTGTCTTTCAGTGTTTGGACTGCAGCCTGTCTTCCTCTCTCTTGTCCCAGTTCTCCACTGCTGAGAGGAAGTTTTAATGGATGCCAGGGGTTGCAGAAACAAATGTTATTTCTCTGCCCTACGTCACGTTTGTGTTGACTGTGTCAATGGCCTGCTTCTTTATACTGACTTTTCACGTGTGTGTGTGTGTGTGTGTGTGTGTGTGTGTGTGTGTATGTGTGTGCATGTGTCTGTGAAGGCCTATGTGTGTGCAAGTGTGTGTGTGTGTCTGTATGTGTGTGGGTGTATGTGTCTATGTGTGTGCGTGCGTGTGTGTCTGTGTGGTTGTTTGTGTGTGTGTCTATATGTGTGTATGTGTCTATGTGTGTGCGTGTGTGTCTGTGTGGTTGTTTGTGTGTGTGTCTATATATGTGTATGTGTCTATGTGTGTGTGTCACGCCTGCTCCCACTCCCCCTCCCTGGCACTCGAAGGCGCCAAGCTCCCCAGCATTATGCACTCCTGCCACCATCATTACGCACCCCAGACTTCCCCCCGTCACCGCATCAGCGATTATTGGACTCACCTGGACTCAATCACCTCTGTCATTACCTTCCCTATATCTGTCTGGTCCCCCGCTCTGTTCCCTGCCTCAGCATTAATTGTCGTTTGTCGTTGTTTACCCGCGTGCTGTCGTGGAAATGTCCTCTATTTACCAAATCATGGGAGCAAACCACACACACAAGTCAGAGTTAGTTATAAAAGTCCATCTTTAATTATATGAGCTCTATCACAACCCTGTGACTCTCAGATAAATTCAGTGTCTCTCAGTGAATTCTCTGAGAGCCCCTTCCACATTGTAAATGAGGTCCTTTATAGTAAAGACACACACACAGGATAAGACAGCATAGACATAATTCATCGTTCAGCTTTGTCTCCTTTCCCAAACCCCAGAACCATAAACCAATCCTCCAAATCAACAGGCATATGTCAAATTGTCATTTAGATACAACCAACTCTAAATACAACCTCCTGGACAAGCTCACAGAGAGGAGGGTGAGGCTATAGGTTAAGATAGAAACAACATAAGAGGGAGCATAGAATGATTCCAGACACTGCAACCTTCCTTTCCCCACTATGGGAAAGGTAGAGAGTGAAAGATATGTTTACACATGATGACACTTTGACCTCTCCCCTCTCAGCGGCCCAGGCAACTTAGTTTTGACATAGAACAGATAACTGCAACCTCACCACAGAATTACACAAAAATACCATTCTGATGAGAATTAACTTACACATATTTGATGAATATAAAACATCTTACCTATGTTACCAACAAATTCTGAATCTTCCCTAACAGTGCTGACGCTGTTTCTGTTCTGTTACCTGTCTGTTCCTGAATAAATGTTGACTCCCCGTACCTGCTTCTCAAAATCCGGCGTCAGTCGTTGTGTGTGTGTGTGTAACTGTGTGTGTGTCTATGTGTGTGTGTGTGTGTGTGTGTGTGTGTGTGTGTGTGTGTGTGTTATCACCTAAGTGGTGTGAATGCACCCTGAGTAATTAAACACAATTCACTGTCAAACCGTGAACAAATCTGACTGACGCTAATTAATAGTGCACTGGAGTATTCAGCTTGTGTGCATGCACACATACCCGTTTGTACACACCCACACACACATTTCCACACATATTTGGTTGTCACGTATGAGACATGTGCTGTGCATCCCTTATCACTGTGCGGTGCCACAGAGCAGAACTGTCTGAGAAATATATTCCATCTGACTGGCAGAGTCACTAGGGTAAGGATCCCATGTGGCCTATAAAGTGGAACAGATTTACCCTGGCACCCCCATATCGCTCCCGCTCACTTTTTCTCACTACAGCATGAAATACCCATGCTTAGAGGGATGTTTAATTACTGCATAACATTGAGAGTAAACAATGGGAAGAGGGAAGGCAAAGGCTCTATTTGCAAAATGGCAGCAGGTAAAATGGACCAATATCTATTTTGCAGCAATTTTTTCTCTTATTATTATGGGGGGGGGGGGGGGGGGGGGGGGGGGTTGTCTCCATGGGAAGCATAATAATGGGGTTTGAACAAAGCTCCACAACAAAACAGACAAGCTTACACTGCATTATTCAAATGTCTTGTACCGCATTGTGTTGTGTCCCTTTCCCTCTGCAAACAGAATGGAGTTTGAAGTTATTGCAGTTGGAGAATGAACTGGTAACTCTCAACTACCTGCATGTTTCCACATCAATCTTTCATGAGTTCTCATTCATATATAATGAGGCGTTTCTGGCCCACCACACAACAGGGGATTTAAATTAAAAGTCCAGATGTTAGCGCCCGCCGTCAGCTGAATTGGGGAAAGTGCCAGCCAGTTGTTCTCTGAGGCTTTTCATCTCTGGATGTCATTATACTGTAGTCTTTTGATTGGTCTGTGCTTTGCAGCATTGCGGCTCACCAATCGCACCTCATCCCGTAGTCTTTGATTGATGCATAATATTGGAATAGCTTTGTGGCCGCCCGCCTGTTGTTTTTAAAGCATTAAAGTGTGATGGGAAAAACCTTGGAGAAACCTTTCAAGCTTATATAAAAGCTTCCCTACCTCAATCAATGAAAAAAATATAACCCCTTACGCACAAAAATTGTTGTGTTCATAACAGCATTATCAGTGTAGTATATTCATGAAAATATCAAGAGGGAGAGAGGATGAAGTTGTTTTTGGGTGATTGATAATAATGCCCTCTTGGGAATAAGATCTGTAAAAAATAAACCACAGCAAGCTAATAAAATGGTGGTAAAATATCCTGAGATTTGAAGAGATGGGCTTGCTCTTAACAGGAGGGATGGATGGCTCTAAAAGTTATATTCGTAGGAGCATGTAATTAAGTAATGTCAGGACAACTTGTTTTCTCCTGAAATAATAATACTTTTAGGGAGAGGGAGAGAGAGAGCGAGAGAGAGATGAATTAAGAGGGAGAGGGGAAGGGAGTAAGAGAGACAGAGAGAGAGAGAGAGATGAATTAAGAGGGAGAGGGGAAGGGAGTAAGAGAGACAGAGAGAGAGAGAGAGAGAGATGAATTAAGAGGGAGAGGGGAAGGGAGTAAGAGAGACAGAGAGAGAGAGAGAGAGAGATGGGGAAGGTAATGTTTGAGAGAGAAATGAAGACGGAGGGAAAGACTAAGACAGAGAGAGAGACACAGAGAGAGAGAGATGGAGATGATAACGTTTGAGAGAGAAATGAAGAGGGAGTGAGTGAGTAAGAGATAGAGAGAGAGTGGGGGTGTACTGTATTATACCACTAAAGCCATCACGATGAGCTCCTGGGAGTTAGGATGATTTCAGGATGACTAATGCCGTCACCCACACCATAAAGCTCCAGACCAGTAAAACCACAAGAACGTATTAAACTGTCACAAATATCCAGTGGTGGAAAAGTACCCAATTGTCAGACTTGAGTAAAAGTAAAGTTACCTTAATAGAGAATGACTTCAGTAAAAGTGAAAATCACCCAGTAAAATACTACTTGAGTAAAAGTCTAAAAGTATTTGGTTTTAACTGTACTGAAGTATCAAAAGTATAAGTACGAATAATAAAAGATTACTTATATTAAGCAAACCAGACGGCAAAATGTTCTTGTTTTTTTAATTTACGGATAGCCAGGGGCACACTCCAATACTTAGATATAATTTACAAACAAAGGATTTGTGTTTAGTGAGTCTGCCAAATCAGTGGCAGTAGGGATGACCAGGGATGTTCTCTTGATAAGTGTGCAAATTTGACAATTTTCTTTCCTGCTAAGCATTTCAAAATGTAACGAGTACTTTTGGGTGTCAGGGAAAATCTATGGAGTAAAAGTACATAATTTTCTTTAGGAATGTAGTAAAGTAAAAGTTGTGAAAATATAAATAGTAAAGTAAAGTACAGATATCCCCAAAAACTACTTTTAAGTAGCTCTTAAAAGTATTTTTACTGTCCTCCCGGGTGGCGCAGAGCTAGCTGTGCCACCAGAGACTCTGGGTTCGAGCCCAGGCTCTGTCGCAGCCAGCCGCAACCGGGAGGTCCATGGGGTGACGCACAATTGGCCTAGCATCGTCCGGGTTAGGGAGGGTTTGGCCGGTAGGGATATCCTTGCCTCATCGCGCACTAGCGCCTCCTGTGGCGAGCCGGGTGCAGTGCGCGCTAACCAGGTCACCAGGGGCACGGTGTTTCCTCCGACACATTGGTGCGGCTGGCTTCCGGGTTGGATGCGCGCTGTGTTAAGAAGCAGTGCGGCTTGGTTGGGTTGTGTTAAGAAGCCGTGCGGCTTGGTTGGGTTGTGAATCGGAGGACGCATGGCTTTGGACCTTCGTCTCTCCCGAGCCCGTACGGGAGCGATGAGACAAGATAGTGGCTACTAAAACAATTGGATACCATGAAATTGGGGAGAAAAGGGGGTAAAATTAAAATAAAAACATTTAAAGTATTTTTTACTTAAGTACTTTACCCACTGAATATACTGATGTACTAAAGAGATGACCCATTCACTATTCACTTCTGGAGGTGTTTGGCTGCACCTTAGAGACTGTGTTCATCTGTGTTCATCTGGATTTCATATCATTATTTCCATTCTCCCTAGTGGTAAATTTACGCAAGCTGGCTCCACCAAGGTCCTCTAAGAATATTTATGATAGCCTCTAGAAAAGTGAAATAATCATACTCTGTTGGATAGAAAAGCTACCTCAGATCTAGAGGTTTCAGACTGAATGAGGAGGTCCAATTGTGTCTGATTACAATGGTTTAAAGCCCCCAACTCTGGACCTCAAAGCCAGTTCCACTGCATTTTTCATTGTTCTCCTCTAATCAGGGACTGATTTAGACCTGCGACACCAGATGTGTGCAATTAATTATCAGGTAGAACAGAAAACCAGCAGGCTCCGGACCTCATAGGGTAAGAGTTGAATACCCCTGGTCTAAAGTATGGCTACAGAGCATCTCAAATGGCCCCCTATTCCCTGAGTAGTACACCACTTTTGACCAGAGCCTTATGGGCAGTCAGTGTTAGAGTGCAGGTGGGATTGCTTCCTAAGTGATTTAAGACGTTGTCTTCCGTCAGAAAGCATGACGTCTCCATCTGAGGGACGAGCTTCATGCAGGAGAGACGCCACCTGATTAGAAAACAATGGTGGCAGAGATCGACACACAAAATCATCAAGACAAACAAATATACTCCAGGAGTCACTGCCGTGGGTTGGTCAAATGACAAATTTATTTTTTATTTTTATTTCACCTTTATTTAACCAGGTAGGCTAGTTGAGAACAAGTTCTCATTTGCAACTGCGACCTGGCCAAGATAAAGCATAGCAGTATGAGCAGACAACACAGAGTTACACATGGAGTAAACAATTAACAAGTCAATAACACAGTAGAAAACAAAGGGGGAGTCTATATACAATGTGTGCAAAAGGCATGAGGTAGGCGAATAATTACAATTTTGCAGATTAACACTGGAGTGATAAATGATCAGATGGTCATGTACAGGTAGAGATATTGGTGTGCAAAAGAGCAGAAAAATAAATAAATAAAAACAGTATGGGGATGAGGTAGGTGAAAATGGGTGGGCTATTTACCAATAGACTATGTACAGCTGCAGCGATCGGTTAGCTGCCCAGATAGCAGATGTTTGAAGTTGGTGAGGGAGATAAAAGTCTCCAACTTCAGCGATTTTTGCAATTCGTTCCAGTCACAGGCAGCAGAGTACTGGAACGAAAGGCGGCCAAATGAGGTGTTGGCTTTAGGGATGATCAGTGAGATACACCTGCTGGAGCGCGTGCTACGGATGGGTGTTGCCATCGTGACCAGTGAGCTGAGATAAGGCGGAGCTTTACCTAGCATGGACTTGTAGATGACCTGGAGCCAGTGGGTCTGGCGACGAATATGTAGCGAGGGCCAGCCGACTAGAGCATACAAGTCGCAGTGGTAGGTGGTATAAGGTGCTTTAGTGACAAAACGGATGGCACTGTGATAGACTGCATCCAGTTTGCTGAGTAGAGTGTTGGAAGCCATTTTGTAGATGACATCGCCGAAGTCGAGGATCGGTAGGATAGTCAGTTTTACTAGGGTAAGCTTGGCGGCGTGAGTGAAGGAGGCTTTGTTGCGGAATAGAAAGCCGACTCTTGATTTGATTTTCGATTGGAGATGTTTGATATGAGTCTGGAAGGAGAGTTTGCAGTCTAGCCAGACACCTAGGTACTTATAGATGTCCACATATTCTAGGTCGGAACCATCCAGGGTGGTGATGCTAGGCGGGGATGCGGGTGCAGGCAGCGATCGGTTGAAAAGCATGCATTTGGTTTTACTAGCGTTTAAGAGCAGTCGGAGGCCACGGAAGGAGTGTTGTATGGCATTGAAGCTTGTTTGGAGGTTAGATAGCACAGTGTCCAATGACGGGCCGAAAGTATATAGAATGGTGTCGTCTGCGTAGAGGTGGATCAGGGAATCGCCCGCAGCAAGAGCAACATCATTGATGTATACAGAGAAAAGAGTCGGCCCGAGAATTGAACCCTGTGGCACCCCCATAGAGACTGCCAGAGGACCGGACAGCATGCCCTCCGATTTGACACACTGAACTCTGTCTGCAAAGTAATTGGTGAACCAGGCAAGGCAGTCATCCGAAAAACCGAGGCTACTGAGTCTGCCGATAAGAATATGGTGATTGACAGAGTCGAAAGCCTTGGCAAGGTCGATGAAGACGGCTGCACAGTACTGTCTTTTATCGATGGCGGTTATGATATCGTTTAGTACCTTGAGTGTGGCTGAGGTGCACCCGTGACCGGCTCGGAAACCAGATTGCACAGCGGAGAAGGTACAGTGGGATTCGAGATGGTCAGTGACCTGTTTGTTGACTTGGCTTTCGAAGACCTTAGATAGGCAGGGCAGGATGGATATAGGTCTGTAACAGTTTGGGTCCAGGGTGTCTCCCCCTTTGAAGAGGGGGATGACTGCGGCAGCTTTCCAATCCTTGGGGATCTCAGACGATATGAAAGAGAGGTTGAACAGGCTGGTAATAGGGGTTGCGACAATGGTGGCGGATAGTTTCAGAAATAGAGGGTCCAGATTGTCAAGCCCAGCTGATTTGTACGGGTCCAGGTTTTGCAGCTCTTTCAGAACATCTGCTATCTGGATTTGGGTAAAGGAGAACCTGGAGAGGCTTGGGCGAGGAGCAGCGGGGGGGGCGGGGCTGTTGGCCGAGGTTGAAGTAGCCAGGCGGAAGGCATGGCCAGCCGTTGAGAAATGCTCATTGAAGTTTTCGATAATCATGGATTTATCGGTGGTGACCGTGTTACCTAGCCTCAGTGCAGTGGGCAGCTGGGAGGAGGTGCTCTTGTTCTCCATTGACTTCACAGTGTCCCAGAACTTTTTGGAGTTGGAGCTACAGGATGCAAACTTCTGCCTGAAGAAGCTGGCCTTAGCTTTCCTGACTGATTGCGTGTATTGGTTCCGGACTTCCCTGAACAGTTGCATATCACGGGGACTATTCAATGAAAATGCCCTGTTGCTGAGGCTGTTCTCATTAGTATTGTCATGGCCTCACAAATGACAGCTATTAGAGGGTCACTGGTAGTATTGGAGAAAGGAAATGGAAATATTAATATGACAGCTTCCATTCTAGTGAGAGCTGGAGCTCACTGGAGTGCGTTGTATATTCTCAGTGGTCTGTGTTGTCTTTGACCAACCCACGGCAGTGACTACTGGGTCAGAAGGCGACACATTGTGTCTGTCTGTGTGACAGTGTGACGGTATCACAGCTCTGTGACGGCTGTGACTGACTGAATGCTGTCTGTTGACGGTGTTGACGGTGTTGACTGAATCACAGTGTTTACTCACCTTCCCAGACAGACAGAGCTGATCAAGACCTCTATAACATAATATGTTTGTCTTGAAGATTTGGTGTGTCCATCTCTGCCACCATTGTTTTCTAGTCAGGTGGCGTCTCTCCTGCATGGCGCTTGTCCCTCAGATGGAGACGTCATGCTTTCTGACGGAAGACAACGTCTCTGCCACAGTGTCCTCAGACGAGGCTGCTCAACTGAGAGAAGATTGGAATGCGATTGGAAGGGGTAGATTTAGTAATAATTTTTCAAGAGCACTATATTTTCTAGTTGGCTCGATATCTGCAGTGCAAGATGTATCACTATCTGAGTAGATCTGAGTATATATAGTGCCCCTGATGACAGCAAACAAATGCAAGTTCATATATTTATATTATTCATGGTGTATGAATCAGTTTTAGTCTAGGTTTATTAACTTATCTGTCGTTTTGCCTGGATTCAATTAACTGAGTATTCTCACTGTAGCACAGCGTTGACTAATTCTCATTCCATTTCCTTTTTATATGATCATGCAGTTTGATAGGACCTAGCATGAATATGAATAGAAACAATGTGTTAGAGTATGTCAAGCCCTAGTTAAATAAAGGTTACACAATCAAGACCGTGTCAATCAACTTGTCCTTCATTTGGTATGCCTTCAATAAGATGTGGACTCTCCCAGGTAATGCTTTGCCTTTGCCTGGCTGTGTCTGCCACTGTTGTGACTTAGCATGCTGTTCATGCTCACTAGGTCTCAGCTCATCCCTTTAATGTATCTTAAGGAATCAACAAAGGTTTAGAGGCTCTGTGCTTGGCTCTCAGCATTATGGAGATGGATGGAGTAATAGACTTCGCTTTGATAGATAGAGAGATGCACCTTTTCCACCCTTTGCACACCAGACAGCTTCCATCTTCATACAACCCCCCCCCCCCCCCCCCCCTCCTTTTACCAATGACTCTGTATATTTCACAAGCCATCAGCTGTATCCACCAGAGTGAGGAAAATCTCCCATCGTTCTGAGTGAGTGCTCTCCATTCCAGGCGGACCATGCAGGAAAGCCTATGCCAGCTCAACTGTCACCATGCTTATTGACGTGTGGTGTTGACAAATGTATTCTGCGTTAATCCTGATTTGTTATCTGATTACATGCATTTGAATAATGAGTTGAATTTGTCAGACTGGGCCTAATACAGATCATATTTACTGTTGGGTTTAAGCCGCTCCCCTGATTTAAATTGGTAATAAACGGCTGCTGGAGACAGATTGCTTTTCCCATTATCGTAGGTTACCACTGCAGCCACTCATTGTAGACCCATTACTAATGTATTACCATGGCACTGTACTCAAACACTTCTTGTACTTTGAAATGAATGTGGCTGCATTTTGTCGGAATATATTGTAACAGCACTAGTGATGGGAGGCTTGGGCTTTCAGAATGTATCTTGCTGCATTTACTTGACATTTAAATACAGCCAACAGACACCATGCCACTGGTTTTCCATGTAATTGTTTGTTGTCACTTGACCCATGCTGGTAGTGACTTACTGGAGTCATACACTGCTGAAAATGGAAAACAAGCGTAAGCAAGCCAGCCCAGTGCTGCACTGAGGCTCACACTCCCTGATTGGAACATTCTATTTAAAACTCCTTACCTACCTCAGATGTTGTTTACACATTTACCTGGTTGTGCAGTGTAACCTGCTATTAGTGAGGGCAGCAATTTGGTCTCATGTATTTAGAGCCAACAACAGGGAAAGAGGTTTTTCAGCCTACATAGTGATTTGGCTGACTGTCTCTTCAATTCCAATCTTTCACGTCTCCTATCTCTCTCCTGCTTGACAAGCATGCTTTGAAAGTGGGATAAAAAATGTGAATTGTGGATGTCACATAGATGTGCCCTGAGTGGACACGGTGCCATCTGTAGAAAGATGTGTTTTTTAGCAGGATCCATTCCTCATGTATACTAATCAGAAATATAAATGCAACATGTTTCATGAGCTGAAATAAAAGATCCCACAAATTGTCCAAAAAGCTTATTTCTCTCAAATTTTGTGAACAAATTTGTTTACATCCCTGTTAGTGAGCATTTCTCCTTTGCCAAGATAATCCATCCACCTGACAGGTGTGGCATATCAAGATGCTGATTAAACAGCTTGATCATTACACAGGTGCACCTTGTGCTGGGGACAATAAAAGACCATTCTAAAATGTGCAGTTCTGTCACACAACACATTACCACAGATGACTCAGGTTTATAGGGAGCGTGCATTTGGCATGCTGACTGCAGGAATGTCCACCAAAGATGTTGCCAGAGAATGTAAAGTCCATTTCTCTACCGTATGTCGCTTCCAAGGTTGTTGTCGAGAATTTTTCAGTACGTCCAACCTGCCTAGGACCTCAACAAACCCGGCTCCTTCACCTGCGGGATTGTCTGAGACCAGTCAACCGGACAGCTCATGAAACTGAAGAGTATTTCTGTCTGTAATAAAGCCCTTTTGTAGGGAAAAACTCATTCTGATTGGCTGGGCCTTGCTCCCCAGTCGGGGGGCCTATGTCCTGCCAAGCCCACCCATGGCTGCGCCCCTGCCCACATTCATGTGAAAGTCATAGATTAGGGCCTAATAAAAAAAATATTGACTGATTTCCTTCTATGAACTGTAACTCAGTAATATCGTTGAAGTTGTTGCATGTTGGGTTTATATTTTTCTTTGTTGCGCCAGGCTTGGTCACAGCAGGTGTAGGCTAAGACCGTTTTTGCAATGTTTTAAACAGATGAATACTTTTGCAATGTCTTACAGTCTTTGTCTTGTAAACAGTGTGCTGTGTTCTCCGCACTTTCTTTTGTGCTGCAAATACTCACTTGACATTGAGGAATTAGTTGTGTTGTGGATGTAAAGGAGAGTAGCTACGGTTTGTTTGTTGAATTGAGCCTGTGTGAGTCACTGTTCTAGGTCTTTTTAGTTGGTTAGCGACTTAAATTAATGTCTGTCTCTTCCTTTCCCTTCTACCTATTTATCATCTCTTGCTCCCCAAACATCTGCTCCTCTATTCATGCCAGTGGGCTACTTTCGTTCCTCCTATATGCTATCCATCTTCCACAGCCTGTATAATGTCATGTCCTGATCGACTCTAGCTCTACTTTTACACCCGTATTCAATTATACTTGCAAATCAAAGTTATGCAATGACCATTATCATATGCTGTAGCTAGGCTACAGTGGACATTGTTGTGCTGTCCTGCTTAGAACCATGATGATGTTGTTGACGTAGTGATTATTGTTATCCAGAGTTGACATCCGTTCTAGCTGTATACCTCCTGCTCTATACAATCAGTGCCTTCCTTCTCTCCCTCGCTCTCCGCACTGTCAGGTTGTTGGACGATCCTGCATCCCTCCTACTCTCTTCTTTCTCATCTAGGGCTGTCAGTTACAGGGCAATCGCATCCTTCATTCATTCCTTCCCTCTCTGAATCTGAATGAGATGCTGCTTTATTTTGGCTTTCCTTCTGATCCTCTTGGCACTGGGCGGTGGAGGTTTTTATTTAGTCTGTGTTAGTTGGTTCTGGCTGCTTGTATATTTGATCTGTTTGCATAGCTAAAATCTTCCTTCCTCTGCTCGGAGTGCCAGGCTTTCTGTTGTGTTCCTCTCTCTACTTTAAGCATGTTTCACACCTCACAGGCGTTGTGTTCTTCCATTGTGTCTGTAAGTTGCCCTCATCAGTGCTGCTCTCTGGGAGATGAGTCAGTGCATTCTCAGTGCTTGGTTAAAACCTGCACGCTTCCCTGCCTCAACACATTTTGTGAATTTTTGCATGTGTTGTGTGTGTTAGCATCAACAGAAACAGACAGAGAAAGAGAAGGAAGATAAAGGGCTATAGAGACAGACAGTGACCAGTAGGCCTGTCAGTGTGATCAGAGTGGACAGGCCTGGCAGAACAGTGTCAAAGCCACTGAGATGCCAGGCATGTGTGGGTGTGAGAGAAATAGAGAAAGAGAGCGAGAGAGAGAGAGAGAGAGAGAGAGAGAGAGAGAGAGAGAGCAGTGTATTGGACATTGTGTGTCACTGTCTTTACGAGCCGGTCCATCAACAACTACCATCTGACCATGGTACTGTGACTGCAGCAGCCCAGAACAACCATCACAGCAGACAACCCCTCTGACCATGGTATTGTGACTGCACCATCCCAGCAGACAACCCCTCTGACCATGGTACTGTGACTGCAGCAGCCCAGAACAACCATCCCAGCAGACAACCACTCTGACCATGGTACTGTGACTGCAGCAGCCCAGCAGACAACCCCTCTGACCATGGTACTGTGACTGCAGCAGCCCAGAACAACCATCCCAGCAGACAACCACTCTGACCATGGTACTGTGACTGCAGCAGCCCAGAACAACCATCACAGCAGACAACCACTCTGACCATGGTACTGTGACTGCAGCAGCCCAGAACAACCATCACAGCAGACAACCCCTCTGACCATGATACTGTGACTGCAGCAGCCCAGAACAACCATCCCAGCAGACAACCACTCTGACCATGGTACTGTGACTGCAGCAGCCCAGAACAACCATCACAGCAGACAACCACTCTGACCATGGTACTGTGACTGCAGCAGCCCAGAACAACTATCACAGCAGACAACCCCTCTGACCATGGCTCATGCTCATCATTTGCACATCACGCTGTCACTTCAACTGTGCTCTGATGATGGTCCAATGGGAGTCTGAGTATCCTCTGATTGGTAGTTACATGCCATGTGTCACTGATGTAGTCTCTTTCCACAGCTGCTGTGTCTGGTTTTGGCTAAACTAGGGGAAATGTAGCAAAGGACAGAAATAAACTGTATGGAAATGACTGTATTGACAGAACCAAATATAGATTTTTGTTTGTGGCATCCAGCCACTTTAACCCGATCTTTGTGTGTCTATGTTCTGAGATTCTAACCTCTGTCCCTGTATGTGTGTGTGTGTGTGTGTGCCCAGTGTCCCTGTGTCTGTTCCTGCATCTGTCTGGATTTCCCCTCTCCTCTGTGTTAACCAACCAGATAATCTGGTCAGTTCTCTACATCAACTACAGTATGTGATTGGGTTCTATAATAATGTAATGGTGGGCGGCAGGTAGCTGCGTTGCGCCAATAACCTGGTTCGTATCCCCGAGCCGACTAGGTGAAAAGTCTGTCGATGTGCCCTTGAGTAAGGCACTTAACACTAATTGCTCCTGTGCGTCGCTCTGGATACGAACGTCTGCTAAATGACTAAAATGTCATGTAAATGTAAATCCTCTTCCCTGTGTGTCTGTGTCCCCCAACATACAGATTGTAACCCTCCTCTCTGTGTGTCTGTGTCCCCCAACAGACAGATTGTAACCCTCCTCCCTGTGTGTCTGTGTCCCCCAACATACAGATTGTAACCCTCCTCCCTGTGTGTCTGTGTCCCCCAACAGACAGATTGTAACCCTCCTCCCTATGTGTCTGTGTCCCCCAACATACAGATTGTAACCCTCCTCCCTGTGTGTCTGTGTCCCCCAACAGACAGATTGTAACCCTCCTCCCTGTGTGTCTGTGACCCCAACAGACAGATTGTAACCCTCCTCCCTGTGTGTCTGTGTCCCCCAACATACAGATTGTAACCCTCCTCTCTGTGTGTCTGTGTCCCCCAACAGACAGATTGTAACCCTCCTCTCTGTGTGTCTGTGTCCCCCAACAGACAGATTGTAACCCTCCTCCCTGTGTGTCTGTGTCCCCCAACATACAGATTGTAACCCTCCTCTCTGTGTGTCTGTGTCCCCCAACAGACAGATTGTAACCCTCCTCCCTGTGTGTCTGTGTCCCCCAACAGACAGATTGTAACCCTCCTCCCTGTGTGTCTGTGTCCCCCAACATACAGATTGTAACCCTCCTCCCTGTGTGTCTGTGTCCCCCAACATACAGATTGTAACCCTCCTCCCTGTGTGTCTGTGTCCCCCAACATACAGATTGTAACCCTCCTCCCTGTGTGTCTGTCCCCCAACATACAGATTGTAACCCTCCTCCCTGTGTGTCTGTGTCCCCCAACATACAGATTGTAACCCTCCTCCCTGTGTGTCTGTTTGTCCTAGCAGATGTGCTGGAGGGGAAGAGTGCCATCCTCCTGGGGATGAGCCAGTGGAACTCCAACGACCTGGTGGAGCAGATCGAGACCCTGGGACACATGGACCAATCACAAGGCATGTTACATACAGGGTACCCTGGGACACATGGACCAATCACAAGATATGTTACAGACAGGGTACACTGGGACACTTGGGCCAATCACAAGGTACGTTACACACAGGGTACCCTGAGACACATGGACCAATCACAAGGTACGTTACACACAGGATACACTGGGACTCATGGACCAATCACAATTGATGTTACACACAAGGTACACTGTCACAAGGTACGTTACACACAGGGTACCCTGGGACACATAGACCAATCACGGGGTATGTTACACACAGGATACACTGGGACTCATGGACCAATCACAAGGTACGTTACACACAGTGTACCCTGGGGGCATGAGAGGGCTCTAATGCCCTCTGAACATCTGTTCAGTTCTCTCCACCTCCTACTGCAGTACTGTGGTGCTGCTTGCTCACAAACAAAAACACACAAGCTGACGCATCTATTCACAATGTTTAGTGCAGTTAAACAAAGAATTTCACACAACAAATCACAAATGAGACCTTTGATCCATCAAAATTCAAACAACTTCAAACATCCATTTATGTGTTTATATGTTTCGTCAGTTTGATGATGCCCTGCTGCATGTATTGATTTGTAAACTCTTTGTTCTTGTCGGAATAAGTCTACAGGAAGGCAATGAGTCACTATAGTGAAAATGTGATTTTTCCTCATTATCGGTCATAACAATCACTCAATAAATAAATCAAATGTATTGCAACAGGTCAGTACCTCAGGAGTAAATGTCAGTTGACTTTTCATAGTTGAGCATTCAGAGGTTGAGACAGCAGGTGCGGTAGAGAGAGAGAGAGAGACCGTCGAAAACAGCACGTCCGGTGAACAGGTCAGGCTTCCCTAGACACATGCAGAACAGTTGAAACTGGAAAAGCAGCAAGACCAGGTGGACTGGGGACAGCCAGGAATCATCAGTAGTAGTCCTGAGGCATGGTCCTAGGACTCAGGTCCTCTGGGAGGGGAGGGAGAGAGAGAATTAGAGGGAGCATACTTAAATTCACACAGGACACCAGATATAACAGACGGACCCTAGCCCCCTGGCACATAGACTTTCGCTGCATAGATAATGGAGGCTGAGATGGGGGAGGGGGGAAACCAGGCAGGATATAACCACACCCATTTTGCCAAAGCACAGCCTCCAAACCACTAGAGAGTCAACAGACCACCAACTTACTGAATATAACCCACAAAGATCTCCTCCACACGAGGGGGTGCAAAACCGGACAGGAAGATCACATCAGTGACTCAACCCACTAAATGACACACCCCTCCTAGGGATGGCATAGTAGAGCACTAGAAAGCCAGTGACTCAGCCCCTGTAATAGGGTTAGAGACAGAGAATCCCAGTGGAGAGAGGGGAGTCGGCCAGGCAGAGACAGCAAGGGAGGTTCGTCCACCCAGTGCCTTGCCATTCACCTTCGCACCCCTGGGCCAGACTATACTCAATCATAGGACCTACTCAAGTGATCAGTCTTCAGTAAGGAATTAAAGGTTGAGACCGAGTCTGCGTCTCTCACATGGGTAGGCAGACCATTCCATAAAAATGTAGCTCTATAGGAGAAAGCCCCGCCTCCAGCTGTTTGCTTAGAAATTCTAGGAGCAAAAGGAGGTCTGCATCTTGTGACCGTAGCGTACGTGTAGGTATGTACGGCACGACCATATCGATTTCTCTATTTACTTTGTTCTTCTGGTTTATTTTTCTTTTCTGATTTACTTATTTTTCATTTTAATCTCAGTGCTCTGATTTGCAAACCCCAGCGATTTATCTGGTCTTAAGTAACTCCCTCTCTCTTGGTTATTTTTTGGTCTTTGAAGATTGAAAGGGCTTTTTCCAGAGGCAGATACATGCATGCCTAGTGGAAGCAGCTACTGTAATAGCTCCTCTGAAAATCCCCTCTCTCCATCACTCTACTTCCCTTTATTCAGACTGACTATGTTTGACATCAACTGTATTTCATCTTAAATCACATTAATGAAATATTGGTTAGTGTTAAATGTCATTGAATGTGTTTTTCAAATGTAAATAAAGAAATGAAACCTTGATCTGATACAGACAAGTGATGTGACTAATTAGCTACTTCACTGTACTGCAGACTCATGCAAATGACTGTATTTAATGTAGATTCATGTTTTATTTTGTCTCAGTGCACAGGTAGACATTTTGACAACATTTTGACTGAACCAAGAGCCGTGTTATACTTCAGAAATCCCACAGCCTTGATCGTGAGACACATCAATGGCAGAAATACAGCACAATGCTTTGTTAGTTCAGGGAGGACAGTGTTTTTTTTATATTAAAGAGTTGCACAGATTAGAGACTGTGCAACAACAACAGCAGCTCACATCAGATAACTCACTGAGCCACACAGTTACTCAGCCCTGTCTCTAGTCTGAGGCCGCATCCGATATGGCACCCTATTCCCTATGCATTACAAAGGAAATAGGGTGGTTTTTGAGACACAGCTTGAGTGTTTACCCCAACAGCCAATGTAAAACCAGCTGAACTTCTCTATTGGACAAGACAATGCGGAATTAAGAACAAGGGGTCTTAAGCAGGCCTGACAGAGTGGTGAAGAAGCAATCACTGGGCCATGCATCATGCCTGCTCCCTCTCTTTCTCCCATGCCACCCTATAGAAATCACCTCCTTTCTGTCTGGCCACAGTCCCTGTGCCCACTTCTCTTGCCAAAATATACACATCAAACATCTCCAAACCATGAGGAGGGATGAGGGTTATCAACGTGAACTCTTTAGGGATTGTTTTTTCCAGAAAAATAGAGGCATTCTTATGCTTTCTGAGAGTTTTTTCGAGACATACACTGTAGAACCATCACCAATACTATTTACATCACATTAACGAAACATGATAAATCAAAGGATATGAATCTTGTCAGCACTTAGACCTGACATTAGTGAGCGAGCTTTGAAGTCTGACGAAGGATCAAAGTCAGATAGTCCACATTTACAGACATTGCAATCTCTTGGTTTTCTCTTCTCTAAGGCTTCACTGAGAAACCATTAATTGCCAGCTCAAGGTTTACTGATTGATCTCTGACTGTATTGTACTTAGAGAACATTTCTTGGCTGGCTAAAACATCATCAAATGCAACACCAGGCAGGAAAACATATCTTTCCTTTTTTTTATTTTCCATATCCAAATCTGTCCATATCTACAGCAGTGTGATACAGTAGCTTATCAGGTAAGGATCATGCATGAGGTCCTACAGATTGAAGTAGATAGTTTTAATTGCTGGGTTTCTGGGGTCTGAGCGATGGTGATGGAATGCCCAAATGTAGAGATGAAAGACCTTAATTTAATTATGTTCAGACAAACACTGTTATAAAAAAGTGGGTGTGAAATGTCACTGGTTCTACTTATGGCACTGTACTGTAGTGATCTGTACAGCACCAGAGTGGCCTCATGGTTAGGTCATTCTAGAATGGAACCCATCTCGGCTATTCCATTACAAAAGCTGTTTGAAAGGTTACTGTACATTCTGCAGTATTGTAGTACTGCAGGTAATCTATTGTACCAACATCCAATTTTCATCCTCCATGATTTGACAAACAACATGCCTTTGTTCATGTACTGGACGGTGGGCTGCGTCCCAAAATTGCACCCTATTACCTATAAAGTGCAGTACCTTTAACCAGGGCCCATGATAGGAAAGCAACAGGTGCTGTCATAGCCATCAATGGCTGTACAGTAATGGCTGTAACCACTCCATGTAATTATCCCTGTGATATTGTGTTACACACTCAGCCCCCTTAGTGAATTTGATGGCTGGTCCTTCACGACTTATAATTGACGCTAATTGAATAGTTTTTTAGGCTAATTGTGTGTTGGGTAGAACTATGTGTGTTTGCATGGTAGGGACTCCAGACAATCACAGCTTGCAAAGGGAAACCAGCCATGTCGCGGTCACCGACGTCTTGCTCCCGGACAGGCAAAACACCTTCTTCGCTCGCTTTGAGGATAAGACGTAGGCCGCTCCTGAAGACTGTGAGCTCTCGTTCTCCGTGGCCGACGTGAGTAAGACATTTAAGCATGTTAACCCTCACAAGGCTGCCGGCCCAGACAGCATCCCTAGCCACGTCCTCAGAGCATGCGCAGACCAGCTGGCTGTAGTGTTTACGGACATATTCAATCTCTCCTTATCCCAGTCTGCTGTCCCCACTTGCTTCAAGATGTCAAACATTATTCCTGTACCCAGTAAAAGCGAAGGTAACTTAACTAATTGACTGTCGCCCCATAGCACTCACTTCTGTCATCATGAAGTGCTTGGAGAGGCTAGTTAAGGATCGTATCACCTCCACCTTACCCGACACCCTAGACCCACTGCAATTTGCATACCGCCGCAATAGATCCACGGATGATGCAATCGCCATCACACTGCACACAGACCTATCCCATCTGGACAAGAAGAATACATTGAATAGAACTCAGCATTCAACACCATAGTACCCTCCCAGTTCACCATTAAGCTCAGGACCCTGGGTCTGAACCACGCCCTGTGCAAGTGGGTCTTGGACTTCCTGATGGGCTACTAGGCTGTGAAGATAGGCAACAACACCTCCAGTACGCTGATCCTCAACATGGGGGTTCCACAAGGGTGTATGCTCAGCCCCCTCCTATACTCACTGTTCACCCATGACTGCGTGGCCACGCACGCCTCCAACTCAATCATCAAGTTTGTAGATGACACAACAGTGGTAGGCCTGATTACCAACAACGGCGAGACAGCCTACAGTGAAGAGACGAGGGCCCTGGCGAAGTGGTGCCAGGAAAATAACCTCTCCCTCATTGTCAACAAAATGAAGGAACTGATCGTGGACTTCAGGAGACAGCAGAGGGATCACCCCCAATCCACATCGACGGGCCGCAGTGGAAAAGGTGAAAAGCTTCAAGTTCCTCGACGTATACATCACTGACAATCTGAAAGGATCCACCCACACAGACCGTGTGTGAAGAAGGTGCAACAGGAGGTTGAAGAAATTCAGCTTGGCCCCTAAGACCTTCACAGACTTTTACAGATGCATTCTGTTGGGCTGTATCACCACCTGGTACGACAACTGCACCATCCCCAAATGCAGGGCTCTCCAGAGGGTAGTGCAGTCTGCCCAACGCATCACCGGGGGCACACTGCATGCCCTCCAGGACATCTACAGCACCCAGTGTCACAGGAAGGCCAAGAAGATCATTAAGGGATCAACCCTGCCACCTGAGCCACTGCCTGTTCATCCTGCTATCACCCAGAAGGCAAGGTTAGTACAGGTGCATCAAATCTGGGACCGAGAGACTGAAAAACAGCTTCCATCTCAAGGCCATCAGACTGTTAAATAGCCATCACTAGCTGGCCTCCATCCAGTACCCAGCCCTGAACTTAGTCACTGTCACTAGCCGGCTACCACCCAGTTACTCAACCCTGCACCTTAGAGGCTACTGCCCTATATACATGGACATGGAACACTGGTCACTTTAATAATGGAACACTGAACTATTTTATAATGGAACACTGGTCACTTTAATAATGTTTACGTACTGTTTTACCCATTTCATATGTTTTTATTTTTTATTTATTTATTTATTTCACCTTTATTTAACCAGGTAGGCTAGTTGAGAACAAGTTCTCATTTACAACTGCGACCTGGCCAAGATAAAGCATAGCAGTGTGAACAGACAACAGCACAGAGTTACACATGGAGTAAACAATAAACAAGTCAATAACACAGTAGAAAAAAAGAGTCTACATACATTGTGTGCAAAAGGCATGAGGAGGTAGGCGAATAATTACAATTTATCAGATTTACACTGGAGTGATAAATTATCAGATGAACATGTGCAAGTAGAGATACTGGTGTGCAAAAGAGCAGAAAAGTAAATAAATAAAAACATATATATACTGTATTCTAGTCAAGTCCATCCTATTCAACTATTATTGTGCATGTACTATTCTATCCTACATATTCTACATATACTACATATTCTATTCACATACTGTCCATAATGTCTATACATCCCATCAAATATATACAGTACCAGTCAAAAGTTTGGACACACCTACTCATTCAAAGGTTTTTCTTTATTTTTACTATTTTCTACATTGTAGAATAATAGTGAAGAGATTAAAAGTATGAAATAACACATATGGAATCATGTAATAACCACAAAAGTGTAAAACAAATCAAAATCAAAATATATTTTAGATTCTTCAAATTAGCCACCCTTTGCCTTGATGACAGCTTTGCACACTCGTGGCATTCTCTCAACCAGCTTCATGAGGTAATCACCTAGAATGCATTTCAATTAACAGGTGTGCCTTGTTAAAAGTTAATTTGTGGAATTTCTTTCCTTCTTAACGTGTTTGAGACAATCAGTTGTGTTGTGACTAGGTAGGGTTGGTATACAGAGGATAGCCCTATTTGGTAAAAGACCAGTCCATATAAGCAAATAAGCAAAGAGAAACAACAGTCCATCATTACTTTAAGACACGAAGGTCAGTCATTCCGGAAAATGACAAAAACTTTGAAAGTTTCTTCAACTGGCTCTCATGAGGACCACCACAGGAAAGGAAGACCCAGAGTTACCTCTGCTGCAGAGAATAAGTTCATTAGAGTTACCAGCCTCAGAAATTGGCAATTAATTGCACCACAGGTTACAGCCCAAAATAAATGCTTCACAGAATTCAAGTAACAGACACATTTCAGACACATCTCAACATCAACTGTTCAGAGGAGACTGCGTGAATCAGGCCATGGTCGAATTTCTGCAAAGAAAACACTACTAAAGGACACCAATAATGAGAAGAGACTTGCTTGGGCCAAGAAACACAAGCAATGGACATTAGACCGGTGGAAATCTGTCCCTTGGTCTGAGGAGTACAAATGTGCGATTTTTGGTTCCAACCGCCGTGTCGTTGTGAGACGCAGAGTAGGTGAACGGATGATCTCCGCATGTGTGGTTCCCACCGTGAAGCATGGAGGAGGAGGTGTGATGGTGTCTGGGTGCTTTGCTGGTTACACTGTCTGTGATATATTTAGAATTCAAGGCACACTTAACCAGCATGGCTACCACAGCATTCTGCAGCGATACGCCATCCCATCTGGTTTGCACTTAGTGGGACTGTCATTTGTTTTTCAACAGGACAATGACCCAAAACACACCTCCAGGCTATTTGACCAAGAAGGAGAGTGTGGAGTGCTGCATCATTTGGAGTGCTGCACCATTTTTCCAACAATTGTTTACAGTCAGATTATTTCACTTATAATTCACTGTATCACAATTACACTGGGTCAGAAGTTTACATACACTAAGTTGACTGTGCCTTTAAACAGATTGGAAAATTCCAGAAAATGATGTCATGACTTTAGAAGTTTCTGACAGGCTAATTAACATCATCTGACTCAATTGGAGGTGTACCTGTGGATGTATTTCAAGGACTACCTTCAAACTGAGTGCCTCTTTGCTTGACATCATGGGAAAATCTAAAGAAATCAGCGAAGAGCTCATAAAAAAATTGTAGACCTCCACAAGTCTGGTTCATCCCTGGGAGCAATTTCCAAACGCTTGAAGGTACCCCCATCTGTACAAACAACAGCAAGTATAAACACCATGGGACCATGCAGCCGTCATACCGCTCAGGAAGGAGACGCGTTCTGTCTCCTAGAGATGAACGTTCTTTGGTGTGAAAAGCGCAAATCGGTTTGTAACTGCACATGGGGACAAAGATCGCACTTTTTGGAGAAATGTCCTCTGGTCTGATGAAACAATAATATAACTCTTTGGCCATAATGACCATCATTATGTTTGGAGGAAAAGGGGGAGGCTTTTAAGCTGAAGAACACCATCCCAAACGTGAAGCATGGGGGTGGCAGCATCATGTTATGGGGGTGCTTTGCTGCAGGAGGGACTGGTGCACTTCACAAAATATATCATGATGAAGGAAAATGATGTGGATATATTGAAGCAACATCTCAAGACATCAGTCAGGAAGTTGAGCTTGGTCACAAATTGGACTTCCAAATGGACAATGACCCCAAGAAAATTTCCAAAGTTGTGGCAAAATGGCTTAAGGACAACAAAGTCAAGGTATTGGAGTGGCCATCACAAAGTTCTGACCTCAGTCCTATAGAACATTTGTGGGCAGAATTGAAAAAGTGTCGAGTAAGTAGGCCAACAAACCTGACTCAGTTACACCAGCTCTGTCAGGAGGAATTGGCCAAAATTCACACAACTTATTGTTGGAAGCTTGTGGATATCTACCTGAAACATTTGGCCCAAGTTAAACAATTTAAAGGCAATGCTACCAAATACTAATTGAGTGTATGTCAAATTCTGACCCACTGGGAATGTGATGAAAGAAATAAAAGCTGAAATAAATCATTCTCTCTACTATTATTCTGACATTTTACATTCTTAAAATAAAGTGGTGATCCTAACTGACCTAAGACAGGGCATTTTTTACTAGGATTAAATGTCAGGAATTGTGGAAAAACTGAGTTTAAATGTATTTGGTTAAGGTGTATGTACACTTCCGACTTCAACTGTGAACCTTCACCTCAGTCTGATGTCCTGAGTGATTTTCATCAATGATCTCTCTGTACTTTGCTCTGTTCATCTTTCCCTCAATCCTGACTAGTCTCCCAGTCCCTGCTGCTGAAAAACATCCCCACAGCATGAACAATTTAATACATTTTAGAATGTGGAAAAAGTTAAGGGGTCTGAATACTTTCACGGAAGCTCGCACCACTCTACATAGGACCATTCAAGATCCTGAGTCACATCAAACCTATCGTCTCCAGCTTCCCAGGTATGAGGGTCTGTCCATCCTTCCATGTCCTCCGTCTCAAGCTGGTAAGGACTGGTCCCTTCTCTCCCCCCACACCTGCCCCTCCATACCCCTCGACTTGTCGATGGTCGCCCGGCCTACACTCTCCGGCATCTGTTGGAGGCTCGTCGGGTCCGAGGCACCCTGCAGTACCTGGTGGACTGGGAGGGTTACGGCACCAAGGAGCGGACTTGGGTGCCTGCCTGGGACATTCTGGATCCGGGATTCGTTTGGACCTTCAACCAACTATGTGAAGGTTCCACCTGTCACCAGAGGGCAGCTGAGACCGTCCTAGAGACATTAACGACACTCGGGTGTGTCCTATTTACTCATTTTGATTTCCCTGTTAAAAGACGTGTGTTTGCTGTTGTCCTTTGCTGAAGCTTGAATTATGTGCCGCGTGCGTTTGTCTCCTGAGTGAGTTTCCGCGACTTAGTGTTTTTTCCCCCCTGTGTTACTGTGATCCTTCCGTTACCGTTAAAGTATTATGTTTATCGTTAACTGCTGATTCCTCGTCTGGTCTCTTCTCTGCACCTGGATCCAACCTCACCATGTCACACCCTGTAGGTAGCTGCTCTCTCTAGTCCTACAGCCTGTAGGTATCTGCTCTCTCTAGCCCTGTCTACTACAGCTAGCTACTCTCTCTAGTCCTACCTACAACCTGTAGCTAACTCCTCTCAGACATGCACACAGAGGGAATAGTATCTTCCCCCTCCTCATCTATATTCACCCCATTGCCTCATTCACGCCCCCAGCCAGCCAAGTCATTTTTTATACGCTGCTAGCCTAGCAGGCACAGTCTCCCTCACAAGCTAATTCCCATTTAATTACTTTTTTCCATCTTTGCCTTATTGCAATTTCCTTCTTTAAACAGGAAATCCCCAAAGCATGGGAGCTGGGGAGACAAGGACCTTCTCTGTCTGGAATAATAAAAGGGTGTCAAAAAAGAAAGGCAGAGCAGAGATAATGATAACAAGCGATAGAGTCTATGAAGGAGACAGCTATAGCCGAAACTGTCTGGACTATTGGACTGCCTATACATACATACTATACATCTCTCTGTTGGGATGGCGTGTTTGTTGATAACACTCTCCTGTGTGTGTGTGTGTGTGTGTGTGTGTGTGTGTGTGTGTGTGGTGTGTGTGTGTAAGTGTGTGTGTGTGTGGGGGGGAGTTATCTGCATGTGTGTGAGTGTGTGTAGCTGTGGATGTGTGTATGTCTGACAGAATGTGTTGTGGGAAATACAGTGCCTTGCGAAAGTATTCGGCCCCCTTGAACTTTGCGACCTTTTGCCACATTTCAGCCTTCAAACATAAAGATATAAAACTGTATTTTTTGTGAAGAATCAACAACAAGTGGGACACAATCATGAAGTGGAACGACATTTATTGGATATTTCAAACTTTTTTAACAAATCAAAAACTGAAAAATTGGGCGTGCAAAATTATTCAGCCCCTTTACTTTCAGTACAGCAAACTCTCTCCAGAAGTTCAGTGAGGATCTCTGAATGATCCAATGTTGACCTAAATGACTAATGATGATAAATACAATCCACCTGTGTGTAATCAAGTCTCCGTATAAATGCACCTGCACTGTGATAGTCTCAGAGGTCCGTTAAAAGCGCAGAGAGCATCATGAAGAACAAGGAACACACCAGGCAGGTCCGAGATACTGTTGTGAAGAAGTTTAAAGCCGGATTTGGATACAACAATATTTCCCAAGCTTTAAACATCCCAAGGAGCACTGTGCAAGCGATAATATTGAAATGGAAGGAGTATCAGACCACTGCAAATCTACCAAGACCTGGCCGTCCCTCTAAACTTTCAGCTCATACAAGGAGAAGACTGATCAGAGATGCAGCCAAGAGGCCCATGATCACTCTGGATGAACTGCAGAGATCTACAGCTGAGGTGGGAGACTCTGTCCATAGGACAACAATCAGTCGTATATTGCACAAATCTGGCCTTTATGGAAGAGTGGCAAGAAGAAAGCCATTTCTTAAAGATATCCATAAAAAGTGTTGTTTAAAGTTTGTCACAAGCCACCTGGGAGTCACAACAAACATGTGGAAGAAGGTGCTCTGGTCAGATGAAACCAAAATTGAACTTTTTGGCAACAATGCAAAACGTTATGTTTGGCGTAAAAGCAACACAGCTGAACACACCATCCCCACTGTCAAACATGGTGGTTGCAGCATCATGGTTTGGTCCTGCTTTTCTTCAGCAGGGACAGGGAAGATGGTTAAAATTGATGGGAAGATGGATGGAGCCAAATACAGGACCATTCTGGAAGAAAACCTGATGGAGTCTGCAAAAGACCTGAGACTGGGACGGAGATTTGTCTTCCAACAAGACAATGATCCAAAACATAAAGCAAAATCTACAATGGAATGGTTAAAAATAAACATATCCAGGTGTTAGAATGACCAAGTCAAAGTCCAGATCTGAATCCAATCGAGAATCTGTGGAAAGAATTGAAAACTGCTGTTCACAAATGCTCTCCATCCAACCTCACTGAGCTCGAGCTGTTTTGCAAGGAGGAATGGGAAAAAATTTCAGTCTCTCGATGTGCAAAACTGATAGAGACATACCCCAAGCGACTTACAGCTGTAATCGCAGCAAAAGGTGGCGCTACAAAGTATTAACTTAAGGGGGCTGAATAATTTTGCATGCCCAATTTTTCAGTTTTTGATTTGTTAAAAAAGTTTGAAATATCCAATAAATGTCGTTCCACTTCATGATTGTGTCCCACTTGTTGTTGATTCTTCACAAAAAAATACAGTTTTATATATTTATGTTTGAAGCCTGAAATGTGGCAAAAGGTCGCAAAGTTCAAGGGGGCCGAATACTTTCGCAAGGCACTGTACATTGTGAAAGCAATGTGAGCAGATAATCACACCTAAACAACACTTATGTTGTCGTTCAGCTCCAGGTAAAGGAACAGGATATGAAATATACATTTCAATTGCAGTTAGACGTGACTGGTGCTGGTTAACAGCTTTATGGCCGGTTATAGATTGTTATAGATGTTTACTGTTGATTTAAATATGGGCCTGCATGTTGCTTTAAATATGTAGCAACAGTGTGAGTGTAAAGTCACAGTAGAAGCGGGCAACTATTCCCTACGTAGTGCACTACATTTGACCAGAGCCCTATGGGATGCAGCCTGAGACTCAGCGTCTCTCATCCTCTGCACTGAGGGACACATAACAGATAGGTCTGCCCACAGAGCAGCAGCAGCAGCACATGGGTAGGAAGCAGCTGTGGCAATCAGGGACACAGATTGGGGTGGGAATGTGTGTGTTCACAGCTCTAAATAGGCATATGATTGTGCTTTGCTGTGTATGTGGGTGGATGCGAGTGTGCATTCTTGTGTGTGTGCGTGCCCATGCTCCAGACACTTGTCCATCTGTGCTTGTGCGTAATGTACACTCACCGGACAGTGTATTAGGTACA